>NC_059371.1:15812500-16112500 GCF_019703515.2 Myxocyprinus asiaticus | reverse complement strand
GAGCCTCTGAAAAAGTTTCAGTGGAACCTCTGTTTTCTGTTTGAACGCCTTCAAACAGGCCAGCACCGACTGGACACGCTCGTTCGTAAGGTGTGCCGTCAAGGAGACTGAGTCCAACTCCAAACCGAGAAAAGACATGCTCTGAACCGGGAGGAGCTTGCTCTTTTCCTAGCTGACCCGAAGCCCACCTCCCTTAACAGGGCAAAGGCAGCCTCTGCGATCTTTGTAAAGACGCGAGGAGACAGGGACAGGCCGAAAGGGAGGACTTGTACTGATACGCCTGACCCTCGAACGCGAACCGCAGGAAGGGTCTGTGTCGAGGAAGGATCGAGACGTGAAAGTACGCATCCTTCGGGTCTACCGCCGCGATCCAATCTTGATGCCGGACACTCGCTAGAATGCATCTTTGCGTCAGCATCTTGAACGGGAGTCTGTGTAAAGCCCGGTTTAGTACTTGCAGGTCCAAGATTGGCCGCAACCCACCGCCTTTTTTCGGTACAATGAAGTAGGGGCTGTAAAACCCTTTTTTCATCTCGGCTGGAGGGACAGGTTCTATTGCGTCCTTCCGTAGGAGGGTAGCGATCTCCGCGCAAGGTAGCAGCGTTTTCGTCTTTCACCGAGGTGAAGTGGACACCGCTGAACCTGGGAGGATGCCTGGCGAAGTGAATCGTGCAGCCGAGTCGGACGGTCCGGACCAGCCCTCGTGACGGACTGGAAGGCGCAAGCCATGCATCCAAGTTCCACGCAAGGGGGACCAAAGGGACAACGTCATCGGATGTACCGGCAGGTGGGGCCTCGTGGCGGGGCGGAGCACTTCGAGTCCGAGGACATCGAAGCACTTACCTGGCTCCTTGTGACCACCCCCGGAACAGCCTGGGATGGGGGAGGAAGAGGTCTGTCCTCGTGACCCGTGGAGACTGTCACATCGGGGCGGATTTGTGCCACAGCTGGGCGCTCAGGGTGGGAGACCGCCGCTGGAGTGCCAACCTGCCAAATGGAGTGGTGGATGGTGGTCGTGATGCCAGCCGTACACACCGGATACGTGACCCAGGGAACAAGGAAACCACTCTTGCTGAGCTCTTGAGTACTGCAGCCACTTGGGCATGCAGTGCAATTAAATGCAAAAGGTAACAAAAAGATGAAGATCTGCTTACCAGCTCCAGAGCAGCGGGTTTCGTTGTCCCTGGGTCGCCCGTCTCAAGGGCGCTTTGAAGCCTTTCACGGGTTCTGGGCAGCCGCAAGACGGGTGGCGTCTGATTCCTGCAGTGGGCTCCACGCCGGGGCCAGGCCGAAGAGGCGGGCTGCAGCGGAGCCGGTGCAGTCACCGCAGGGGGATGCCCTTTGCGATGAGTAGATGGGGTGCGGGATCTTGAGCCGCGCCGGGGCAGGATATGCCGGCTAGCATCCATCTACTGCTCTACCATTGAGAACTGCTGGGCAAAGTCCTCGACGGTGTCGCCGAATGGGCCCACCTGGGAAATGGGGGCAGCAAGGAATTGTGCCTTGTCGGCCTCACCCATCTCGACCAGGTTGAGCCAAAGGTGGCACTCCTGGACCACGAGTCCGCCCGAGAGACCACGCCGTGACCTCTGTCGCTCGGAGAGTGAGGTCGGTCACCGAGCGCAGTTCCTGCATCAATCCCGGGGTGGAACTACCCTCGTGCAATTCCTTTAGCACCTTGGCGGACTTGCAGGAGAGCCATGGCATGCAGGGCGGAGGTGGCTTGTCCAGCGGCACCATAGGCCTTGGCCGTCAGAGACGACGTAAACCTACAGGCCTTGGACGGGGGCTTTGGGCACCCGCGCCAGGTAGCGTGCGCTCTGCGGGCATCGCGAGCGCCTTTATCCATCAGGGGATTGCCGAATAACCCTTGGCCGCCCCACCATCGAGGGTAGTGAGAGCGGGGAAGCTGAAAAGTTCGGGACCGGGCAGTAAAAAGTGCCTCCCACGACCTTGTCAGCTCTTCATGCACTTCCGGGAAGAAAGGAACGGGGTGGGGCGTGGCTTTGAGTGGTGCCGCGAGCCCAGGAACCAATCACCGAGCTGCGAGGGTTCAGGGAAGAGCGGTGAAATACACTCCAACCGACGCTCGCGGCTGCCCGGGAAAGCATGTCGTCAAATCCGCGTCAGCCTGTGACTGGGCGATCGACCCCGAAGGGAGGAGCCCAGCTGAGGCTTCCGACTGGACGAACCCGCTCTCCGATGCTGCGCTCGAGAGCTCATCACTTTCGCGGGCTCCGAATAAGAGGTCGAACTCGCTGTGAGACGAGCCGGCGGACTCACCCGGAAGCCCAATTGGGGCAGACGAGCATGCTGGGGAATGGGAGGTCCGCGGGGGGATACCCGGCGGAGGCGGTCCCATTGGGGTCCCCAAATCGACCCCAGTGCTAGCCACTCTGGCCTCAAACCTGTGGGTAAAAGGGCAGAGGCGGGAGCCTCTGGGGTGGCTCGCTTTCTTACGAAGGCGAGCCGCGACCGCAACGTTGCCATGGACATATTCTCGCAATGAGAACATGACCATCCACGAACGCTGTCTCCGCGTGAGCAGTGCCCAGACACGAAAGACAGTGATCGTGACCGTTAGAAGGCGAGAGATAACGAGCACAACCAGGAATAACACACAATCGGGAAACATCTTTAAACAGACGCATCTTTAAAAAGACGTTCCGTGTGTGTGCTCTTTTAAAGAAATATATACTCTTTTAGAGGGGAAAAATGCTCTTTCAGAAAATATACTCTCTAGTTTTTCTGCCAAAGCGCCCAGGGGCATTCTCTGCAGTTCACCAGTGCAGAGGAGGGAGAAGCCGCTGAAATGCGCCGTCAGATCCAGCAGAGGTGAATGAACAGTAGTATTCAGCTCAGTGAGCATGACCGTTCGGCTCCGAAGAGAAAATCTGAATGAGTGGTTGCATACCAGCTCCTTTTATACCCGTATGTCCGGGGGAGTGGCATGCAAATTCCACTCGCCAATTTTCATTGGCCTTTTATCAAAGACCAGAGGTGTCTCAGGCTCCCAAGAGTGACCCCTAGTGTCACTACATCGACACCAACGTCGAGTGAGTGACAGATAGGGAACACCTGGTAACACTTTATTTTGATGGTCCCCCTTCAGATATTCAACTGACTGTAAGTGTCTTATCAACTGACTTGCTATAGCTAGTAAACAGTGTTTCAACAAATATTCAATAGACTTTCAGTAGCCTGTATATAGATCTTTATTAATGACCTACTTACATTTCTTTGCTTAACTTCTTGTTTTCTTATTTCACCTTTAGTTACCCAAAGGTTTTCTGGAAATGCTCTACTGACTGTTTGTTGCATATGAATTTTCTTTCAAAACAGAGTCACTTTAAGGTGGTATCAACTGTTCATCTATAGTTACCTAGGGACCATTAAAATAAAGTGAACATCTAAGGAATACGGTTAACTGACTGCTACATGTCTCCTTTTTTTAAACAGACTATCAACTATACCAGTTCTGATAATAACACACAAGAATAGCAGCACCACATTGCAACCAGCACACAGATTGTATGTAAAAGAAATATAAATGTACAGAAGTCATTGTTTTGTCCAACAATTTTAATGAACTGATGTTCTCAACAATAATGTAAGTAGGTCATTAATAAAGATCTATATACAGGCTACTGAAAGTCTGCTGAATGTTTGATGAAACACTGTTTACTAGCTATAGCAAGTCAGCTGATAAGCTCTTATTTTGCTGTTATACAAGCTATTGAAAGTCTACTGAATGTTTGTTGAAACACCGTTTACTAGCTATAGCAAGTCAGTTGATAAGCTGATATTTTGCTGTTATACAGGCTATTGAAAGTCTACTGAATGTTTGTTGAAACACTGTTTACTAGCTATAGCAAGTTAGTTGATAAGTCACTTATAGTCAGTTGAATATCTATAGGGGGACCATCAAAATACAGTGTTAACCAAAATGACGGCAGTATAATAAAATACACCAATGTGCATTAAATGATTTGTCTTTTCTTTGTGGCTAACAATTTTCACCTGGTTGACAATAAAATGAGTGAAGAAAAAAAAAATAGACTTTGGAGAAACCAGAGCCATATCTTGGGATCAGAATATCTTAGAAATGTGGGGTTGGACAATTTTGGCTAGTAAGCAACCACTTAGCAGTGCTGTATTAACCAACTAGAACATCCAATGAGCGGTTCCTAGTAAACATGCTAAAAATCATTCAGAACATCTTAGCAATCACAGACAGAATAGGATGAGACAGGTCATTGGTAGAGTTATGAAAGGGAAAAATTGTAACATTGAATATGGTGGCTGTAGGAATGGAAGTCCCGACTTACAGTTAAAAGAGCCTACAGTTATAGAGACATCATTATTCAGTTTACTCGAGAACATACATGTACATACAGTAGCTAGAGCTAAATATTTTTGTGTGATGATCTGAGATAAAGAAGCACAACTTACAACACCATTGTTTTCAGATTTTATCGCTGAGTTGAAATATTAGTTGATCTCAATCTTGATCAACCATTTTGGAGATTTTGGTCTATTCCCATTTTAAGTAGACAGAAGCTGTACTTGTGTCCCGCTTGAATCCAATAGAGAGAAGCAAATTAACTGTCTGGAAGCATTACAGACATGGACGCCAAGTGACCTGACTTGCCTTAAAGGGACTTTGTTTGCAATCCTATATCAATGCCTTGGCAACCAACCACCATACACCCTAGCATCATGGCAGTGAGTTTTGAATGGGCAAGCACAACTTACATTTTCTTCAGAATAATCACAATAAACCATTCTTCCACCAAATAATACAGTTAATTAGGCTAACTGTTGGGTGTTTACAGCTACCATAGCAGCTTGCAACATTAATATAGGATTCAACTGTTGTGCTGTCACAGGTGTGTGCATACTGGTTATTATACAGTGGCTTTGAACATGGCTTTATGATTGTAACTATCTGTGTTATAATTCAGATTTGGTTGTCAGTTTGTAGTGCTGGTGTATATTTTCTTCTTGAAAGATGTGGTTAAACAAATGTATGCATTTGAGCAGATACACTCTCCACAGTCTAATACCATCTTTTAAAACATTAATAGTTTGCTTTGATATAGGTAAACAAATACTTGTGCAAAGAAATATATAACAAACAGAATATGTTATTTGAAAGGGAGTGCGGGAAAGGAAAATTGCCCCAGCACTGCAGTTAATAACCTAACATGATGTTGTACTAACAACGCAAAGCAGAGGTGCACTGGCCAGCCTCTAATCTCCATCATGCATTAAACATCAACCAGTGCTGTGGCTTACACTAAAACACATTACAGTCTGAGCAGTGTGTAATCACTCTCGCTCACAGAATATGCCCCGACTAAAGGAAATATAAACAAGTCCAACGTGCTCAAATCTGGAAGATATAATGCTAATCACTCATTGCCTTTTCTTCTGGGATCTGTCTCTGTCTCCAAAGTCAAGAATGGTGCATTTGTGGGGGGGCCTGGGTAGCTCACCAAGTAAAAATGCTGACTACATCACCTGGAGTCTCAAATCCAGGGTGTGCTGAGTGACTCCAGTCAGGCTTCCTAAGCAACCAATTGGCCCGGTTGTTAGGATGGGTAGAGTCATGCTGGGTTAACCTCCTCATGGTCGCTATAATATGGTTCTTGCTCTCGGTGGGGCACGTGGTGAGTTGTGCGTGGATACCACGGAGAATAGTGTGAAGCCTCCACATGCACTAGGTCTTTGCAGTGTCATGCAGAACGAGCCACGTGATAAAATGCGCGTCTCAGAAGTGGAGGTGTTGGGCCTCATGTATTCAGATAGAAGACAAAGGCAGGCCTAACACAGTCGTAAAAACATAACTTAAGCCCCCACCTTCTAAGTCGTAAATCTTACTGATAAAAATCGCGCCAAAATCAAACAAAGGGAGTCCAAAGCAGACTACAGATCCATGAAGCCTTGCCCTCTAAAGGATCGAGCTCTCAACTCCTTAACAACTATCTTTGACAACTGTTGATTTAAAGGATTTTAAAAAGCTAACATTGATTCTCATCAATGTTCTATTGATTTTAATAATTAATAATTATCTTTGATAATTATTAATTATTGCTAATAACCAAACTTGCTCCTAAACGTAGCACACTACATTTATTGGAGTCCCATATGAGGTTTTAATGAGTTAGATCCAATTAATTAATTTAAATATTGATTAATAACTACAGAAATAATTATTAATTCAAATAATTATTAATTATTTCTGATAGTAACACTGATCTCAACAACCAGTAAAGCCCTACATAATAATTGGTGCCCCGTGTGAGGCATCCTACGTGCCAGTTCTGTCACAGTGTGTATGCATAAGAATCCAAAGTAATAACTTGAAATCCTTACTTCAAAGTTTGGTTCTGTTTGACAATTTATTTCTCAAAACTTGCCAAACATAAGCCAGTGTGGTGTGAAACTGCTCTTAAGAGTGAATTAGGGGTTGGTAAATTTACTATAGTCTGCTTAAAATCTGCTGTTGTTGTTATTTAACTCCTAACGCTTTCATCTAAATGTTACAGAGAGGTGCCAAGTCACTTCATTGACGTCCATCAAAGAGAGAACACAGTGAAATTTGCACATTACATAACAGTAGACCGTAAGCCACAGGTCGAAACCTCTCAACTGTGCTTTCGTGTTAGCCTTATATCAACTGTAAAACAACAAGCTGTCAGAGCCACTATCACAAGAATTTTTACGGCCCCAGTAAAATGAGTCACCAATCGCCCTGCATGACTGGAGCTAAAGCTCCACAGAGGTTAGTCGACCCAGCACTGCAAGATGTAGTTGCTGCTGTCCTCCATCTCTCCATAGAGGAGAGAAATAACCTTAACGGCTACAATGTTAGTCGTTGTGATGAAGCTTTGCTTGAACTAGTTGATTATGTCAACAACCCAGTCGGGAAGCCAGTGCGCACAATCCTGGACCTTGTGGGCCAAATGTTCCTTCTTCATCACCGCAAAACCCAACTGCAAACCGCCGAGCACCTGGCCCAGCTCGCACAGCTGCAGAGCAGCTATCAAGCGGTGCAGAAGGAAAATCTCAGCCTGCACCAAGAAATTAGGTGCACTCAAGCTGAGAAAGTCCAGGCTCAGGAAGATAATGCCCGGATGCAGGAGGAAAACGAAGCCCTGCGCAGGCAGCTTCAAGCTGCCCAGCTAAGAGTAGAGTCATATCAGGTAAGTGTAGCTGAAACGCACAGCACAACATCTGACATAGAAGAGGGCCGCCTTTTTAGCGATACGCGTAGAAATGTGCCCCTGAGAAACCCAGGAACACACGCTAGGAGCCGAGCTGCCCCTAGTGGTACAGTCTCTGACTTCATCCTCCAAGACACCTTTCAAAATCCTCCAGCGGCCCGCTGGTTGGATGCAGGTGCCCCTCCTTATAGTTGCCCTCCTCAGTCATTTTTCAGTCATGCCACCATGCGTTTCAAACCGACTGATTCCACACCACGAAGGGGGGACAATTATTTTCAAGCCCAGAGTGGTGTAAGCGGCTCGAATATCCCATTAGCCAGGGAGCTGTACGCAACCCAGGGTCCACCCCCACGCATCGACTGGACTCCTTCCCCACCACGAAGGGGAGGAAGTCGTCCTCATTGCTATAGCGATCCGAGTGACTATGATGTTTCGGATGACTCGGACGGCCCGTGGTCATACCGACACCAACGCTTGCGCGTTCGACAACTCGAGTCCCTCGCAGGGGACATAGAACGCTTTGACCCAAATAATCGAGATTCAAACATCGACAATTATCTTAGGGAAATTGAGCACTGCCTGACTGATTTGCCTTACGCTTCGTCACGCGAAAAACTCAAGCTCATATAGAAGACCGCGGTAAGGAGTGTCCATGCGTTCATGGAAACGCTACCGACTGGTACACGAAACCGCTACTCAGCTCTGTGTAAAGCCCTACACGAGGAGTATTCGCTGTATATCGATGAAGCCTCCGCTACCATAGCTGCTTTTGCCATCACCCAGAAGAGGCACGAGCCTCCGCGTGAGTATTATAGACGCCTGAGAACCACGTACTTTCAAGGAAGTAACGCACCAGGTCTGGAGGAGGAACGAGCTTTCAAGTCTCTTTTCCTTCACAACCTCCACGAGTGCGTGCGATATGACGTCACAATGCACTGCAGAATGGGCAACCCCACCATGCAGGAAATCAGAAAGTACGCGCAACTGGCATGGGAGACACGTGTGCGCCCTGCCCGAGGGCATGAAGGCGACGCCAGAGCCCTGGGGATCCAAGCCTTATATGCAGACCTAGCGTTTGAAGGCAACAAAACGCCTCACGTTAAGGTGAATGCTAGAACAGGACACCAGAGGCGCCGATCACCCTGCCAGCAGGGTAGGCAACAGAACCAGGGGGGTGGTAACCAGAAACACCCCCAGGGTCACGGCAGGCCTAAACAACAAAACGTTCGCCGGCCGAAAAGAAATGCGCGTTTCGAACGAAAACCCAAACAAGAAGGTGAGTGGGTAGGCAAGGTTTCAAATCCCCTCAGAGAACAAGATTTGAGAGAGGAAATGGAGGATATTAGGAGACGCTTGACTGAGTTGGTAACTAAGCTTGACGTGCTCCGTTGTTCACCAGGTCCGTCGACCTCCTCAAAGGAACACGGCACTGAAACCTCGTCAGTATGACTAGATGATGTACCCCCTCCCGTTAACGCCAAAGTTTACTTTGTAGGTCGGGAAAAGGGGAACAGTGTCCAAGTTGCTCCCAAAAACAGTCACTCCTAACATGCCACACCCTCCTTTTCTGACCTTCTTGGACGATCTGTACCGTAAGGGCAATGCCTGACACATGGGTCATTCAACTCCCACGCACTACTCGACACCGGTTCCGAAATAGTCTAATGGGTTCCAACACATTCGCAGAGGTGGCTAGAGCAAAGCTCTCCCTTGGCAAACCATTATAGACAGAGACCTGCAACGTAAGCATCACAAGCTACACGCAAGATAGGTCGTCTATCACAAAACGGGCCTGGATTGACACCTTTCAAGGGATGATGCTAACAGACCCTGTTTACATATGTCCCATTAATACGGAACCACCATTAGTTGGCCAGGACCTACTGAACCGATTGGCTCCGCTCATTGACTGCCGTCGTGGACACATGTGGGCTCAGGTTGACATACCGAGACCACTTGGTCCAGAAAACAGTTCGCCAGCTTCAGATACACATGTCGCCATCGTCCAAAAATCCAGCAGAGACGACGACTCCAAGAAGAACAATTACAGGGCCTGAATAAAATCCTTCAGGGTACTATAGTCACTGTAAATTTGCAATCCGTTCTTATCAATAACACTTTGCACACTTTAGGGATTTTGTCAGAGAAAACAACTTATGCGTGTATCCTTAGAGATCTAATGCAGGACCTCCTCAGGGAAATTAGCTCCTCAGTCAACAGTCTGGGTGGTGGAAGGATTCCAGCTTACCTGGTCTCCCTAGACCTTGTCGAACAAATCCTTAGATCTGCTACTATCTCCGTTGTGCAACCTTCACAAATACACATGGCATATAGTTTTGGCATTGAAATTCCAATCCATGTAAATCCTCAGAACCTCAAAATAGGATTTATCCTCAATCTACCGTCATAGGCAGAATATATATAGACTAAAATCTGTATTTAATGTTGGTTTTCAGAGAGGTAATGCACACATTCACCTCAAAACACCACCAACACTCGCCTACAATGATGAGGACCCCTCGCTCTACCATATCTCTAACCTAAACATGTGTACCAAGACAAAGTACATTCATTGGGTTTGTCAAAACGCAACCCCTTTGTTAGAGAGGTGACTAACTACCTCTGCGGCCAAAGAGCCGAATTCCATGAACAAGTGTCATGATAGCATGTCCATCAAGGATGAAGGAACAGAGACAAAGGTAGAGCGAGCAGGCAGTCGCTGGCTCGTTAACACCAGCCACCGAAGTCATACGACTGCCATGATGCAGCCACTAAGCTAAGGCCACTAAACTAAGGCTACCAAACCAAACGGTGTTCTTAATGGTTCCCCAAAGAGCCATCGTGCACACTGACGATATTGTCCTCCATCATCTCAATGTCAACAAACATGACGCAGAAATTGAGATCATGGACGCATTTAGAGGTCACAGCCTCACCGTTGATGACACCCTTCGACAGCAGCTTCAGGCTGAAGGGATGGAATTAGTGAAGTTCAGTCTCAAACCGACTGGCTTGACCACTATATTTCATAGTCACATAAGCAGATCGTCGTCTTACCGAGAACACCCTATCAGTTTGGTTGCCCTCTGGCTCCTCCTTAGTGGTTGGATCATCATCGCAATTATTGCACACGCCATGTACAGGTACATTCAACACCTACAGGCCAGACTGGACTCACTTCTCATACAGCCGCGTTTTACACACCAGTCTGAGCCCATCACACAGGTTAACTCCGTCATTTCCAAGGATAAGCCTTTTAACCTTTAACCCTCCTTTCCTCTAACATTTTGTTCCTAGTAACCAATGTCAGGTTCTACTTTGATTTTGTGTTATGTCCAAAGAACAACAAAGGATTGTGTTATGGTTAATGCTGTGCCTTCCAATAACTTGAAATGTTTATGTGTGATGAATGTAGTTTTAGAATTAGCTAGAAGTTCTATGCCCAGATGTGCCTCAATCTCTGTCCAGACGATAAAACCTCTGTGACCTCTAATGAACTGTATGGACTGTGCAACCATTTCTCTTTCCTATCAGGAATACATGGATGGCGTAACACACAGTTTACTGTGAACCGACAAGAACAGTTCGGCCCTTCAGTTGCTCTAAAGATGCTGGACAACAACCAACTCTTCAGAACAAAGGGGGGAATGTTGGGCCTCATGTATTCAGATAGAAGACAAAGGCAGGCCTAACACAGTCGTAAAAACATAACTTAAGCCCCCACCTTCTAAGTCGTAAATCTTACTGATAAAAATCGCGCCAAAATCAAACAAAGGGAGTCCAAAACAGACTGCAGATCCATGAAGCCTTGCCCTCTAAAGGATCGAGCTCTCAACTCCTATTGGATGAGGCACACAACAGAACGTCCCTCAAACATGACATCATCAGGACTTCAAATATTCTGAAATGCTTCCAAAGTGGCTTCCAGCGACTTTGTTCACCGAATACGGATGTAGCTTTTTGCTGCTCTCTGGTGCAACCTCGTGGCTTAAGGAAGTAATGTCCGACTTGAAACTGTAGCCATACAATCTCCATCTCGCTGGACGAGTTGAGACTACTCTGTGTTCAACCGAACACTCTAACGGATCCGAAGGAGACCGCCGAGCAATTCGCATCTTCATCCGTTGGCCTACAGAAGTGAAGAGATTAAAGATTTCTCTTCCATCTTCAATCAAGTCGACATTTCTGAGTTCTCCGCCAGCCCGCCGAGAATCAACAGCCGTACCGCCCTCTGAGAATCAACAGCCGTACCGCCCGCCGACAGCGCGAGGAAACGGCCCCCCCCCCCCCGTCATCACCCGAGCCTCAAGGAACCGGGTCAAAGTTAAAGGACAGAGGAAAACACATTCTACCTGTGTCCTCATGCGATTCAAGTAAGAGGTTTACATCTGGGCAGAGATAGAATATTATAGTGTGCTATTCTTGTGTTTCAAGGTTTTTGCTTGTACAGTTTACGGACCGCCATGTCCGCTAATTATTAATACTCAGGGTATTAATTATCACGAATTTGTTTTGCTGTATTGTGGTCCAACCAAATTGGACTGTTGTGCATTTTCGCCATCGCGGGTGAGACAGCAACTGAGTTCTTCCATTAAAGAGTCAAATAACAAGGGACTTTTACGAGCCCCGCTCATAAAACCGCGTCTCTGAGTGATGAACATGGCTGCTTTATCTCCAGCTATCGCGAAATCAGCTTTCGGGCTGTCACTTAATCATTTCTCTCTCTCTCTCTCACTAACCACACTGACACACACACACACACACCTTATGTTTTATAGGATTATTTTTATTTCCATATCTAATCATGTCACTGTTTAGTTTGTAGTTGTAAGTCGGAAGTTTATTGACTGCATTGTGTTAATTATTAATTGATATTACTGCGTAAATAAACTTTTGTTTATATTACAAAGAGAAGTGTTTTGGTTTGTTTTGCATACGCCTGTGTCGTGCTGACGGGATGTCAGTGCTCGGATTCAAACCTTCATTCATTGTTTTTTTTCCCGAAAATCGATATTCTTTGGATGTCGATTTTCCTAAGAAAACAATCTAATATTGAGACTGTTTTACTATTTGGTTATTAGTCCCTGATTTCAGGGTGGTGCCCCGTCAATGTTAATCCTTATTAATATTCTATTGATTTTTGATAATTGATAATTATCTTTGATTGAATCTGAATGATCAACAAGCTAGTGTTAATTTTAATTAATGTTTCATCGACGTTAACAATTAACGACTATCTTTGACAACTGTTGATTTAAAGGATTTAAAAAAGCTAACATTGATTCTCATCAATGTTCTATTGATTTTAATAATTAATAATTATATTTGATAATTATTAATTATTGCTAATAACCAAACTTGCTCCTAAACGTAGCACACTACATTTATTGGAGTCCCATATGAGGTTTTAATGAGTTAGATCCAATTAATTAATTTAAATATTGATTAATAACTACAGAAATAATTATTAATTATTTCTGATAGTAACACTGATCTCAACAACCAGTAAAGCCCTACAGAGGCAACTGAGACTTGTCCTCAACCACCCGGATTGAGGTGAGTAACCGCGCACTCACGGGGACCTACTAAGTAGTGGGAATTGGGCATTCCATATTGAGAGAAAAGGGGATAAAAAAAAAAAGAAAAAAAAAAAAAGAAAAAAAAAAGAATGGTGCATTTGTAGCAGGTCGCAATGAAATCTCTAGGCCTTGACGGAATCAACTCAGAATTTCTAGACATTCCTCTCCCCTTGTGGGATTGCTTATTAAATATTTTGGGTAATTTGATAATGGTTCAAGATACCAATAGAGGGAAATACTCTCAGTTCTGTTTATCTAGAGAAAAATGAACAGGGAAAATCACAACAATATGGTGGCTGTAGCAATGGAAGTTCCACTTTTTAATTAAAATAATTAAAATAATTAAAACAAATTTAAATTAAACTTTTAGAGGGCTCAACAATTTTATTAATAAATCAAAGGCTGCTATTATTTAGATTCTATAAAAGTCTAGAAATATTAGGGAACCCACAGCTCGAAAATGTTAATTCTCTTCTGGGTTTCTGAACAGTATTATGGTCGTGTCTAGAAGGTAACCCTCGGTCTGGGTAAAGTCACACAAGAGTCATCTGCGATATTCATGCTCTGTGTTTATTGTGTTTATTTGGAGACAGAAATTATACACATAGCCCTAACCTTAACCGTAACCCTAACCTTAGTACAGCAAATATGACTCGCAAGACTTTCCCAGTTCAAGGTTTCCCTTCTAGACACAACACAGGTCTATTGCCTAGATAGAAAATAGCTGCCTGGAGGTGTTGCCAAGATGGCTGCCAAGTGAACTGGCTTGCTTTATAAGAACTTTGGATTTTTTTTGTTTTTTTTCACAGAATTTACCATATTTTAATTCAACATAATTCCACAGATCTTGCCTCACAATCTACGCAAAATGTGAAAAATTTCCATGAGGGCATTGAAATCACCTAAGCTTTGTTTGCAGAGTTAGCAGCACACACTAACTGGTGTATTATGGTGTGTAAGTGAACCTCTTTGCCCAATTTAATGGGAAGGTGTCTATTGTGCAATGCATTTGATCATTTTAATAATGCTTCTGAGAAGCTATGACTGAGAAAGAGTGATTGTTTAACACATTTTTCCTGGGGGAAGATACAAGATTGACTAGTTTTTTTCTGCTTCACTTGTTACGTTTGTTCATCTGAAGTAGCTGACTACAGATTTAGCAATTCCATCTGCAGCTGCACGCAGAAAAGATGCGGACATAAAGAAGAGACTTGTCAATAAATGCAATTATGGAGTCACTGCCATCTAGATAATCATATTCGAATGGCTCTAATCCTCTTGCCTCTGCCCTTCTGTCTTTCTTACTCTCCCTATCTCTCTCCTTATGTCCTTACACTGTTCATACGTCTCCCTCATTCTCCCTTTATGTTGTGCACAATTGAAAACTCAACTTTACCCATTCTCCTTCTCATCAAGCAGACACAATAATCTCAGTTGTGATACACCATAGACTTCTGTTGTTTTTATGTGAAGATAATTATAAAAACTATAGACTATAAAACTATAGCCATGCTAAATACAATGACTTAAAACATCCTTAAGATGGATTGCTGGTTTTAGCGTGTCTCCTAGGCTGGTTTATTTTGTTATGAGGGCATTTCTTTTCTGATGGGAGACCAGCTATATAAGATTAAGCCAGCTAAAACCAGCTTAAACTAGTTTAAGGTGTTTTAAGAAACCAAGCATTATCACTAAAAAAAAATCTTTTGAATTTTTAGAAAACAACAACTTTATTTTTAAACTGAAAAAAACAAAACAAAAAAACATGCATTACATACATAAGAAAGTAAAATAATAATATAGTATTAATAATAATAATAACAATAACAATAATAATAAGCATACAGGTAAGTGCACAAAATGTAAAGAAAAGTAACTACAGAGAACAATGAGTAACAATAAGCCAGTTTGCACAAGTGCTATTTTGCAGTATAGTTCAGGTCACAGATATTATCTTCTATCAACACCAAATATTTTGGATTTTGTTTAAATTCAATTTATGGACATTGCTTTGGACACTTGCCTGTTCTTATGCTGGACTTCTCTGAGGCCGATTCTATGGAAGGATTGTATCTTGCTCCAAACTTACGCTCCAAATTGACAGACGAGGGATTGACCGGCTCATTTCGAGTCATATGGATCTAACTCTTCTATGTTTAAGAAAAGTGCTCGTACTTCTATACTGGCATCATCTTTCAGTTCGTAAATATAGAGTTGAGGCACGAACAAACCATGGTTTACTCCAGAGTTGTCTGACTTACTGCAAGAAAGAAATGCGGCCTGGGCAAAAGCTAGAAAAACCAAGGCAGAGTCAGACTGGGTTCTTTTTAGGAAGCTGCGCAATCTCTGCACATCTCATACAAAAAAAAGCAAAATCAGAGTTTTTTCTCTCTGAAGCATCAAGAAATTTGAATAATCCAATAAAATTTTGGAAAGTTATTAAGTCATTGTCTTCTGTTGAAAATGGTACAGAAAATTCCAAAATATATAATTAAAGGAAATCGGATCTTGACTGATAAGTCTGTTAGTTTAGATAGCTTAAATTAGCATTTTATATCTTCATGTTCTCTCTTTGACTCCCAGTCCTATGACTGTGAAAATACTGCACTGGAACAATCTGGAGATGTGCACAAAATTTTATCTCTCATCCATTTGAATTCGTCCCATTTACTGTGGACGAAGTCAAGTTGGCCTTGTGTCAACTTGACCAAAACAAGTCTGCAGGCTCTGATAAACTTGAGCCGTTCTATCTGAAACTTGCTCCTGAATTTACTGCGGAACCCTTGGCTTATTTGTTTAATATTACTCTCTTTTTTATTATAATGTTTTTTTATTATTATTATTATTATTCCTAAAATTCGGAAATCTGCCTATGTGCTACCTCTTTTTAAAGTTGGGGATTCATCAGTTATAAATAATTATAGGCCTATTTCAAAATTATGTGTTTTATCAAAACTTTTGGAAAGATTAATTATTGAACAACTGAAGCAGTTTTTGCAAACACATTGTATTTTGTCTAATTTCCAGTTGGGTTTTAGAAAACAACACTGTACTATCACTGCTGCCATAAAAGTGACCAGTAATGTTACTGAAGCCTTATATAGTAAAAAGACTTGTACAGCCCTTTTCCTTGATCTCTCTAAGAATTTTGACATAGTTGATCACTGCATCTTGCTAAAGTGGCTTCAGAGTATAGGGCTATCCAGTCAAGCTGTTGGTTGTTTTGCCAATTACCTATCCAACAGGACTCAGTGTGTGCAGAGAGATGGCTCATATTCATCTATATTACCTGTTGTCAAGTGAGTTCCTTGGGTGTCTGTTTTAGGTCCATTTTTATTTTCTGTATATATAAATAATATTTGTGATAAAATATCAAATGCTAAATATCATCTTTATGCTGATGATACAGTTATTTATTGTTGTGCATCTTCTGCTTCACAGGCAATTCAGTATTTGCTGTCTGCTTTTAACTCAGTCCAGTCACAATTACATAAACTCAAACTGGTACTAAATGCAGAAAAACTAAACTAATGATCTTTTCAAATACAAAAATGTTCACAAATTAAAAATTTTACAAATTAAAGGTACCTGGGCATTGTACTCGATAAACAGTTGTAATTTAAGTCTCATATTGATCACATTGTTTTGAAACTCAAAACCAAAAATTAGGGTTTTTTTTAGAAATAGATCTTCTTTTTCTGTTAATGCCAGAAAGTACCTGGTGTCTGCAACATTTCTACCTTTATTAGACTACTGTACATGCATGCCCCAGTACAATATTTAAAAAACCTAGACACCTTTTTTAATAGAGCTTTATGTTTTATTGTGTACGTTTTATTGTGCCTTACGTTATATTTACTGGTTGTGATTATCAAACCCACCATTGTGCTGTCTATGCTAAGGCTGAACTGCCGCCTCTGGATACATGAAGGCGATTACACTGGTACTGTTTCATTTATAAATCAATATGTGGCCTGTCTCCAATTTACTTATCATCTATTATCTCTGTAAAACATGAACATTATAATCTTCATTTAAAGGACATTGTACTACTTGCTGTTCCCCGTGTTAGGTCCGAGCAGGGTAAAAAAAGGCTTTAAGTTTAATGCCCCAAAAACATGGAATGACTTACAGGAATATTTAAAGCTTACTGTGCTCCCTCCACTGGCTGATTTTATGGCACTTGTTAAAAACATTGAGTATAGTCAAGTTGGAAATTGCCTTTGGTATATTTGACTGGAATTGATCATTTCTTTGTTCTGTCCCCTTTGGTTGATTTATTTTTATAATTTAGTTTTTGTTTGTTTGTCTTTATTTTTGGTGGGGGTGAGGGTGTAATTTGTACTTTCATGTTATGTTATCTGTCATTTTTGTCAGTGCTGCCTTCTTGGCCATGTCACTCTTGTAAAAGAGATTTTTATCTCAATGAGTTTTTTATCCTGGTTAAATAAAGGTTACTAACTAACTAACTAGTGAGGGGTCACCCTCTCTTCCTCAGATCATGACAGGAGAACAGTCTCTGGGTGTGTGTGTGTGTATGCAGCTGTAGGGCTTTACTGGTTGTCTAGATCAGTGTTACAATAGAATATTAATAAGGATTAACATTGACGGGGCACCACCCTGGAATCAGGGACTAATAACCAGATAGTATAACAGTCTCAATATTTGATTGTTTTCTTAGGAAAATCGACATCCGAAGAATATTGATGTTCGGGAAAAAAACAATGAATGAAGGCTTGAATCCGAGCACTGACATCCCGTCAGCACGACACAGGCGTATGCAAAACAAACCAAAACACTTCTCTTTGTAATATAACAAAGTTTATTTATACAGTAATATCAATTAATAATTAATACAATGCAGTCAATAAACTTCTGATTTACAACTACAAACTAAACAGTGATATGATTAGATATGGAAACTAAAATAATCCTATAACACATAAGGTGTGTGTGTGACAGTGTGTGTCGTGTGTGTGTGTGTGTGTGTGTAAGGAGGGACGTGCACAAAATGGCGGACGTGACTCTCGTCGAGAGTATGTCATGTGACACTTCCGGCCAGGGAATATGGCCACGAATGTGGGCGGAGAGAAACCAGTCAATGGTAGCTTAGGGACAAAGTTGAGCTTTATCACAAAGCTATCTACTAGCCAGAATCTACTATCTAATATGTGTGCCAGAATGTTTGTGAGGGGTGTGTGTGTGTGTGTGGTTAGTACGAGAGAGAGAGAGAGAGAAAATTAAGTGACGGCCCCAAAGCCGATTTGCGAGATCGAGGGAGAGAAAGCAGCTGTTAGTTTATCACTCAGAGATGCGGTGGACGGCTCGTAAATAGTCCCGCATTCTTTGATTCTTTAATGGATAAACTCAGTTTGCAGGTCTCACCCGCGATGGCGAAAATGCACAACAGTCCAATTTGGTTGGACCACAATACAGCAAATCAAATTTGTGATAATTAATACCCTGAGTATTAATAATGAGCGGACATGGCGGTCCATAAACACAAGAATAACACACTATAATATTCTATCTCTGCCCAGATGTAAACCTCTTACTTGAATCGCATGAGGATGCAGAATGTGTGTTCATCCGTCCTTTAACTCAGACTCGGTTCCTCGAGGCTCGGGTGATGATGGGAGGCCGTTTCCTCGCTCTGTCGGTGGGCGGTACGGCTACTGATTCTCGGCAGGCTGGTGGAGAAATCAGAAATGTCGACTTGATTGAAGATGGAAGAGAAATCTTTAATCTCTTCACTTCTGCAGGCAAACGGATGAAGATGTGGATTGCTCGGCGGTCTCCTTCGGATCCGTTAGAGTGTTCGGTTGAACACAGAGTAATCTCAACTCGTCCAGCGAGATGGAGATTGTATGGCCACAGTTTCAAGTCAGACGTTACTTCCTTGTGCCACGAGGCTGCACCTGAGAGCAGCGATGAGCTGCGTCTATACACGGCTAGCAAAGTTGCTGGAAGCAAATCCTGGAAGCATTTCAGAGGTATTTCTACTCCTGATGATGTCATGGTTGAGGTGCGTTTGAATACATCTGAATACATGAGGCCCAACACCATTCTCATCTCCTGATCTCGCTGCATTTACAAGCTGGCACTCAACCACGCCCCCACCACCACAGTGGTGTTTGTCAACTAAATACTGTAAAGGGTCACACTCTAGGTGTGCTGCTCTGTGTATAAAAGCACAGTGATGGTGATTTTCTGAGGAAAAGTCTGATAGGTGGAACCAGAATTTACTGTCTCTCTTTTGAATGTCAGTCAAGAGAGGGAATCTGCCCAGTTCTGCCCGACAGCCCAGGTTAGAAACACTTCTTTGAACTCCCAGGATATTTTTTTACAAAATTCAAGGTGGAAGATTTCAACTGGACTTTTTTCCTAGGATTCATAATTTAATTTATATTTGGTCCCCATATTTCACTGCCATACAGAAGGATGGGTTTGAAGACAATGCCAAATATTTTCAGCCACAGTTTGATTGGGTGGTTAAATATTAATAATATTTTTCTTACACTGTAAAATGCTAGCCTTGTCTGATAGGTCCTTTACAGCCATGTCAAACTGTCTAGATGCTGAGATTGTCAGACCTAAATAATTGTAACTGGTAACATGGCTAAGAATTTCTCCCCCAAATGTAAAAACATATTTTTTGTCTTTAAGACAATTTTTCTTTGGAAAAATTATTACTTTAGACTTGTCCATTTTTATTGGTAAGGCCCAGTTACTACAGTAATATTCTAGAATTGAGAGGCTTTTACGTAATCCCTCTGCTGTAGGTGAGAGCAGCAGCAGGTCATCTGCGTATAGAAGACATTTAATTTCTCTGTCCTCTAGATTGAGTCCATGGCTAGAAGAGTTTTGAAGCATTGTGGCCAATTCATTGATATAAATATTAAATAAAGTTGGGCTTAGGCTGCAGCCTTGACGAACTCCCTTATTCTGGCTGAAATATTCAGTTCTTTTGTTGTTTATTTTAATTCAGCATTTGTAGTCTTTGTACATGTCCTTTATTTAATCATAAACCTTTCCTCCTATTCCACTCTGAATCAGTTTTAGGAAGAGTTTGTTATGCCAAACTGAATCAAAGGCTTTTTTTTTAATTCAATGAAGCAACCAAATATTTTCCCTTGTTTTATTTGGTGGACATGTTTGTGCAGTGTGTAGATATGATCAGTTGCTCTCTGCTTTGGCATGAATCCAATTTGACAGTTGTTTAAAGTCTTTTGTTCTTGGAGATAGTGGACTAATCTGTCATTCATTATACAACAGAATAGTTTGCCACGGCTGCTACTAAATGAAATGCCCCTATAGTTGTTTGGGTTAAGTGTGTCACCTTGTTTGAAGATTGGGCTGATTCAATTTTCTTTCCAGTTCCCAGGAAAGTGTTCTGATTTTAAGAGCAAATTGAATAATTTGAGAATGGCCTTATTCAGTTTGGGGCTGCAATGTTTCAATATCTCATCACAAGATTTTTTATTTTTGAGTGATTTGATTTTTTAAGATCCTTTATTGACATTGGGGTGTCAAAATGATTTAACTGACCCTTTATTGTGGATTCTAGTTGATGTAGTTGGGAGGTCATATTTTTTTTGGGTGGGGTTTAGTTCACTTTGTGTATAAAGGTTTCCAAAATGTTCTGTCCAGGTGTTTGGGTCACAGATTGGAATTTGTTCTTCTTTTTGGGGCTTATTTAAATTGTTCCATAATTCCCAGAATACATTTTGATCAACTGCTTCCTCAATCTTCAAGAGCTTTGTTGTCATATGTTCAGCTCTTTTGCTTTTTAGCAGTGAAATACTTTTTAAGAATTTGTTGATAGGTGACACGTTTTTGTTGATTTGCAGGGTTGCTGTGTTTTTTATTTGATAACAACCAGTTATTTTCTTGACATTTGACATTCTTTGTCAAACCAGTCAGTTTTAACAATTTTCTTTTTATTCCTGTTCATTTTGATTTTTTTCAATGATTTTCTGGCAATTGTGAAAAAGATTTTATTTAATTGTTTTGTTGCCATATTGATGCTTTTCTCATCTTTTCCAAATGTTGATAGGAGAAACGCATCTATCATGTTCTCAACCTGAGTGCTATGGAGTTCAGCTTCATATTGGGCTGGACTGTCTTTTCTCCAGAAGAATCTGGTTGGGAGGGAATACGGTTTAGACTTCTCATCTGAAGATGGTTGAAGACTGGCTGACTTGTTCAGACTAATGACAATGTGACAGTAGTCTGAGAAAGGTAGCTGTGGCACCACTGTGAAGTAATTTATCTTGTTTTGGTCTAGATCTGTGATGGCATAGTCTACTGTGCTACTGCCTAGAGAAGAGCAGTAGGTAAATCGGCCCAGAGATTCACCCTTTGTTCTGCTGTTATCAATATAGAGACCCAGGCTTTTACAGAGCTGCAGAATTTGCTTTCCATTTTTGTTTATCGTGCTGTCATAGCTTAGACGTGGTTTAGTAAGATGTTTGTTTTGATGTAATTCTTCCTTAACTGCTTCCATTTTAAACATGAGGGTGTTTCACAGATGGTATATATAATTATCTGTATTTTGAAGGAGTGTTAAGTTTTAGATTCTAATCGACTCCATGTCTCAAGTAATATTATGGTATCTGAAATATATACAATATTTTACAAAGTCAGGGTTCTTGCTTTTTTCTACAAAGGCAGTAGAAAACATACCCTGGATGTTATAGCATGTGATTTTAAGTGTGATGACACTGTGATTTTACCAGAAATAAGAATGTATGATTCCTGACCCAATCATGTTATGAAATATACTGAATTAATAAATACCTTAGAATATAAATTGTATAACAAAAAGATACAGTAACATCAATTAAGAAATAATTAATATGCTTAAGGACTGCTAATTAACCTAACAGAAAAGTTTCAGCATGTTTTTTTATCTGGCTGAAGTCGCTTGTGTCTGCAATACCTCTTCCTGTCACAACAGCAGCATAGCTGTCTGTCTGTCTGCCGGGATACTGTCTTACCCTCTCCTCACGATTAGGGTGTGTGTTATGGGGGCTTTTCAGTGCAACGTCCTTGCAACGTCCTTGATTGTTTTAGCAAATATACTCATGCCCTCTTGATGAATGTGGAGACGGTCATATGGATATTCATGAGTGATGCGCTGATTATTTGCTATATGTTCATTCGGCATGAGTGCACACACATCAGTTATCTAAGTATTTATGGCACTGATGACATTTTGTGGAACATCTCTGCGAGGCAGAAGTGTAGAGATGATGACTCTGGCACTGATGTAGATCCCTCTAGCTGTTTTCACCACATTGATGAGAGCTTTGGCAACATCCACTCTCCTGGTGCTGAGGTCGTTTGTCCCAGTGTGCAGTTTAATGTGTGAGGGTGTGCCCAATTCACCTTCTCTCAGTAGCTTTAAAGCAAAGTGAGAGGTGGGACACCAGAATTTCTTTATATTTCTCCCTGGAAACAGTCGTCTCTGGTCGAGGTGGTTGCTGTTAGAATCACAGAGGATGATGATGTTGTGTTGTCTCTTCTCTGTTGCTGCTGATAGATGTTGTTGTAGTCTGTGGATATCTCTGTCTGGTGCTGATGTCTTTTCTTTTGGAATTCCAGGAGACAGCCTGGCTAGCAGTTAGCTTGATGTATTGATTATGTGTAATGTTTTTTTTATGTGATCTTTAAGTTTCTTAGAGGTCTTACCTTAAAAATCTTCTGCATCTTTTGATCTTAGTTTAGTTTCCAATATTTAAGTATTGTTTGAGTCGTAACTGCTGCCTACTGCCATCGGAACTCTCACATTTCACATTTCATTGCCGCTACTATGCTGATCCTCCTGAACACACATACTGTACACACACACACACACACACATGTTGGTGCGGCTATCATTATGAGGACTCTCCATAGACATGTTGGGCCTCATGTATTCAGATAGAAGACAAAGGCAGGCCTTACACAGTCGTAAAACCTAACTCAGCCCTCACATACCAAGTCGTAAATCTTACTGATAAAAACTGCACCAAAATCAAACAAAGGGAGTCCAAAACAGACTACAAATCCCATGAAGCCTTGCTCAATAAAGGATCGAACTCTCAACTCCTATTGGATGAGGCACACAACAGAACGCACCTCAACCATGACATCATCAGGAGTAGAAATACCTTTGAAATGCTTCCGGGATTTGCTTCCAGCAACTTTGCTCGCCCTGTATAGACGCAGCTCATCGCTGCTCTCAGGTGCAGTCTCGTGGCACAAGGAAGTAATGTCTGACTTGAAACTGTGGCCATACAATCTCCATCTCGCTGGACGAGTTGAGATTACTCTGTGTTCAACCGAACACTCTAACGGATCCGAAGGAGACCGCCGAGCAATCCGCATCTTCATCCATTTGCCTGCAGAAGTGAAGAGATTAAAGATTTCTCTTCCATCTTCAATCAAGTCGACCTTTCTGATTTCTCCGCCACCCCGCCGAGGATCAGCAGCCATACCGCCCACCGACAGAGCAAGGAAACGGCCTCGTCATCACCCGAGTCTCGAGGAACCGAGTCTGAGTTAAAGGACGGATGAACACACATTCCACCTGCATCCTCATGTGATTCAAGTAAGAGGTTTACGTCTGGGTAGAGATAGAATATTATAGTGTGTTATTCTTGTGTTTCAAGGTTTTGCTTGTACAGTTTACGGACCGCCATGTCAGCTCATTATTAATACTCAAGGTATTAATTATCATGAATTTGATTTGCTGTATTGTGGTCCAACCAAATTGGACTGTTGTGCATTTCGCCATCGTGGGTGAGACCGGCAAACTGAGTTTATCCATTAAAGAATCAAAGAACGCTGGACTGTTTACGAGCCATCCACCGCGTCTCTGAGGGATAAACTAACAGCTGCCTTCTCTCCCACGATCTCGAAATTGGCTTTGGGGCTGTCACTTAATTTTCTCTCTCTCTCTCTCTCTCTCGTACTAACCACACACACACACACACGTGCGACCCCTCACAAACATTTTGGCACACATTTTTGGCTCGTAGATAAATTCGTGATAAAGCTCAGCTTTGTCCCTAAGCTATCGTACAAGCGGATACACGTGGTAACTGGTAGACGCCATTGACTGGTTTCTCTCCGCCCACATTCGCAGCCATATTCCCTGGCCAGAAGTCTCGCGTGACATACTCTCCACGAGAGTCACGTCCGCCATTTTGTGCACGTCCCTCCTTACACACACACACACACACACACACACACACATACACACACTCGCTCTCTCTCACACACACACACCCTCATGTGTTATAGGATTATTTTGATTTCCATATCTAATCATACCACTGTTTAGTTTGTAGTTGTAAGTCGGAAGTTTATTGACTGCATTGTATTAATTATTAATTGATATTACTGAATACATAAACTTTGTTTATATTACAAAGAGAAGTGTTTTGGTTTGTTTTGCATATGCCTGTGTCATGCTGACCGGATGTCAGTGCTCGGATTCAAGCCTTCATTCATTGTTTTTTTCCCGAAAATCGATATTCTTCGGATGTCGATTTTCCTAAAAAAACAATCTAATATTGAGACTGTTATATTATCTGATTATTAGTCCCCGATTCCAGGGTGGTGCCCCGTCAATGTTAATCCTTATTAATATTCTATTGATTTTTGATAATTGATAATTATCTTTGATGATTGTTGAATTTGAATGATCAATAAGCTAATGTCAATTTTAATTAATGTTTCATCGATGTTAACAAGTAACGATTATTTTTGATAATTGTTGATTTAAAGGATTAGAAAAAGCTAACATTGATTCTCATTAAAGTTCTATTGATTTTAATAATTAATAATTATCTTTGATAATTATTAATTATTGCTAATAACCAAACCCGCTCCTAAATGTAGCGCACTACATTTATTGGAGCCCCATATGAGGTTTTAATGAGTTAGATTCAATTAATTAATTTAAATATTAATTAATAACTAAAGAAATAATTATTAATTATTTCTGATAGTAACGCTGATCTAAGCAACCAGTAAAGCCCTACATAATAATTGGTGCCCCGTGTGAGGCATCCTACATGCCAGTTCTGTCACCGTTTGTATGCATAAAAATCCAAAGTAATAACTTGAATCATTACTTCAAAGTTTGGTTCTGTTTGACAATTTACTGCTCACAACTTGCCAAACATAAGCCTGTGTGGTGTGAAAGTGCTCTTAAGAGTGAATTAGGGGTTGGTAAATTTACTATAGTCTGCTTAAAATCTGCTGTTGTTATTTAACTCCTAACGCTTTCATCTAAATGTTACAAAGAGGTGCCAAGTCACTTCATTGACATCCACCAAAGAGAGAACACAGTGAAATTCGCACATTACATAACAGTAGACCGTAAGCCACAGGTCGAAGCCTCTCACCTGTGCATTCGTGTCAGGATTATAGAAACTGTAAAACAACAAGCTATCAGAGCCACTGTGTCGCAATAATTTTTACTGCCCCAGTAAAATGAGTCACCATTCGCCCTGCGTGACTGGAGCTGAAGCTCCACAGAGGTTAGTCAACCCAGCACGGCAAGATATAGTTGCTGCTGTCCTCCGTCTCTCCGTAGAGGACAGAGATAACCTTAATGGCTACAATATTAGTCATTGTGATGAAGCATTGCAGGAACTAGTTGATTACGTCAACAACCTGGTCAGGAAGCCAAAGAGCACAATCATGGACCTAGTGGGCCAA
This sequence comes from Myxocyprinus asiaticus, assembly GCF_019703515.2. Lineage (NCBI taxonomy): Eukaryota > Metazoa > Chordata > Actinopteri > Cypriniformes > Catostomidae > Myxocyprinus > Myxocyprinus asiaticus. Next base: position 16,086,978 of record NC_059371.1, on the reverse strand, counting down.
ATGTTCCTTCTCCATCACCGCAGAACCCAACTGCAAACCGCCGAGCACCAGGCCCAGCTCACACAGCTGCAGAGCAGCTACCAAGCGGTGCAGAGGGAAAATCTCAGCCTGCACCAAGAAATTAGGTGCACCCAAGTTGAGAAAGTCCAGGCACAGGAAGATAATGCCCGGATGCAGGAGGAAAACGAAACCCTGCGCAGGCAGCTTCAAGCTGCCCAGCTAAAAGTAGAGTCAGATCAGGTAAGTGTAGCTGAAACGCACAGCACAACATCTGACATAGAAGAGGGCCCCCTCTTTAGCGCTACACGTAGAAATGTGCCCCTGAGAAACCCAGGGACACATGCTAGGAGCCGAGCTGCCCCTAGTGGTACAGTCTCTGACTTCATCCTCCAAGACACCTTTCAAGCTCCTCCAGCAGCCCGCTGGTTGGATGCAGGTGCCCCTCCTTCCAGTTGCCCCCCCCAGTCAGTTTACAGTCACGCCACAGTGCGTTTCAAACCGACTGATTCCACACTACGGAGGGAGGACAATTATTTTCAAGCCCAGAGTGGTTTAAGCGGCTCGAAGATCCCATTAGCCAGGGAGCTGTACGCAACCCGGGGTCCACCCCCACGCGTCGACTGGACTCCTTCCCCATCATGAAGGGGAGGAAGTCGCCCTCATCGCTATAGCGATCCGAGTAACTATGATTTTTCGGATGACTCGGTCAACCCATGGTCATACTGCCACCAACGCTTGCGAATCCGACAACTCGAGTCCCTCACAGGGGACATAGAACGCTTTGACCCAAGTAATCGAGATTCAAACATTGACAATTATCTTAGTGAAATTGAGCACTGCCTGGTTGACTTGCCTTACGCTTCGCTGCGTGAAAAACTCAAGCTCATATGGAAGACCACAGTAAGGAGTGTCCATGCGTTCATGGAAACGCTACCGACTGGTACACGAAACCGCTACTCAACTCTGTGTCAAGCCCTATGCAAAGAGTATTCGCTGTATATCGACGAAGCCTCCGCTACCATAGCTGCTTTCGCCATCACCCAGAAGAGGCATGAGCCTCCGCGTGAGTATTACAGATGCCTGAGAACCACGTACTTCCAAGGAAGTAACGTACTAGGTCTGGAGGAGGAACGAGCTTTCAAGTCTCTCTTCCTTCACAACCTCCACGAGTGCGTGTGATATGATGTCACGATGCACTGAAAAACGGGCAACCCCACCATGCAGAAAATCAGAAAGTACGTGCAACTGGCATAAGAGACATGCATGCACCCTGCTCGAGGGCATGAAGGTGACGCCAGAGCCCTGGGGATCCAAGCCTCAGAATGTGCAGACCTAGCGCTTGAAGGCAACGAAATGCCTCGCGTTAAGGTGAATGCTAGAACAGGACCCCAAAGGCGCCGATCACCCCGCCAGCAGGGTAGGCAACAGAACTAGGGGTGTGTTGACCAGACACACCCCCAGGGTCACGGCAGGCCTAAACAACAAAATGTTCGCCGGCAGAAAGGAAAGGCACTGTTCGAACGAAAACACAAACAAGAAGGTGGGTGGGTAGAAAAGGTTTCAAACCCCCTCAGAGAACAAGATTTGAGAGAGGAAATGGAGGATATAAGGAGATGCTTGACTGAGTTAATAACTAAGCTTGATGTGCTCCGTTGTTCACCAGGTCCGCCGACCTCCTCAAAGGAACACGGCACTGAAACCTCGTCAGTATGACTATACAATGTACCCCCTCCTGTTAATGCCAAAGTTTACTTTGTAGGTCGGGAAAAGGGGAACAGGGTCCAAGTTGCTCCCCAAAACAGTCACTTCTAACATGCCACACCCTCCTTTTCTGACCTTCTTGGGCGATCTGTACCATAAGGGCAACGCCTGACACATGGGTCATTCAGCTCCCACGCACTACTCGACACCGGTTCCGAAATAGTCTAATGGGTTCCAACACCTTCACAGAGGTGGCTAGAGCAAAGCTCTCCCTTAGCAAACCGCTATAGACAGAGACCTGCAACGTAAGCACCACAAGCTACACGCAAGATAGGTCATCTAACACAAAACGGGCCTGGATTGACACCTTTCAAGGGATAACGCTAATAGACCCTGTTTACATATGTCTCATTAATACGGAACCACTGTTAGTTGGCCAGGACCTACTGAACCAATGGGCTCTGCTCAATGACTGCCGTCGTGGACACATGGGCTCAGGTTGACATACCGAGACTACTTGGTCCAGAAAACAGTTTGCCAGCTTCAGATGGACAAGTCACCATCATCCAAAAATCCAGCAGAGACGACAACTCCAAGAAGAACAATTACAGGGCCTGAAAAAAACCCTTCAGGGTACTATAGTCACTGTAAATTTGCACTCCGTTCTTATCAATAACACTTTGCACGCTTTAGGGACTTTGTCAGAGAAAACAACTTATGTGCGTATAGTTAGAGATCTAATGCAGGACCTCCTCAGGGAAATTAGCTCCTCAGTCAACAGTCTGAGTGGTGGAAGGATTCCAGCTTACCTGGTCTCCCTAGACCTTGTCGAACAAATTCTTAGATCTGCTACTATCTCCATTGTGCAATCTTCACAGATACACCTGGCATATAGTTTTGGCATTGAAATTCCAATCCATGTAAATCCTCAGAACCTCAAAATAGGATTTATCCTCAATCTACCATCATAGGCAGAATATATATAGACTAAAGTCCATATTTAATGTTGGTTTTCAGAGAGGTAATGCACACATTCACCTCAAAACACCACCAACACTCGCCTACCATGATGAGGACCCCTCGCTCTACCTTATCCCTAACCTAAACATGTGTACCAAGACAAAGTACATTCATTGGGTTTGTCAAAACGCAACCCCTTTGTTAGAAAAGAGACTAACTACCTCTGTGGCCTAAGAGCTGAATTCCCTGAACAAGTGTCATGGTAGCATGTCCATCAAAGATAAAGAAACAGAGACAAGGGTAGAGCAAGCAGGCAATCGCTGGCTCGTTAACACACCAGCCACCGAAATCCCAATGTCATACGACTGCCATGATACAGCCACTAAACAAAGGCTACCAAACCAAACGGTGTTCTTAATGGTTCCCCAAGGAGCCACCGTGCACATTGACAATATTGTCCTCCATCATCTCAACGACGACAAACATGAAGCAGAAATTGAGATCATGGACACATTTAGAGGTCACAACCTCAACGTTGACGACACCCTACAACAGCAGCTTCAGGCTGAAGGGATGAAATTAGTGAAGTTCAGTCTCAAACTGACTGGCTTGACCACTATATTTCCTAGTCACATAAGCAGATCGTCATCTTACCAAGAACACCCTATCAGTTTGGTTGCCTCTGGCTCCTCCTTAGTGGTTGGATCATCTCAATTATTGCACACGCCATGTACAGGTACATTCAACACCTACAGGCCAGACTTTACTCACTTCTCGTACAGCCGCGTTTTACACACCAGTCTGAGCCCATCCCACAGGTTAACCCCAATCATTTCCAAGGATAAGCCTTTTGACCTTTAACCCACCTTTCCTCTAACATTTTGTTCCTAGTGACCAATGTCAGGTTCTACTTTGATTTTGTGTTATGACCAAAGAACAACAAAGGATTGTGTTATGGTTAATGCTGTGCCTTCCAATAACTTGAAATGTTTATGTGTGATGAATCTAGTTTTAGATTTAGCTAGAAGTTCTATGCCCACATGTGCCTCAATCTCTGTCCAGACGATAAAGCCTCTGTGAACTCTAATGAACTGTATGGACCGTGCAAATGTTTTCTTTCCTTTCAGGAATATATGGATGGCGTAACCCACAGGTTACTGTGAACTGACAAGAACTGTTCGGCCCTTCAGTTGCTCTAAAGATGCTGGACAACAACCAACTCTTCAGACCAAAGGGGGGAATGTTGGGCCTCATGTATTCAGATAGAAGACAAAGGCAGGCCTTACACAGTCATAAAACCTAACTCAGCCCCCACATACCAAGTCGTAAATCTTACTGATAAAAACCGCGCCAAAATCAAACAAAGGGAGTCCAAAACAGACTACAAATACAATGAAGCCTTGCTCACTAAAGGATCAAACTCTAAATTCATATTGGATGAGGCACAAAACAGAATGCACCTCAACCATGACATCATCAGGAGTAGAAATACCTCTGAAATGCTTCCGGGATTTGCTTCCAGCAACTTTGCTCACCCTGTATAGACGCAGCTCATCGCTGCTCTCAGGTGCAGTCTCGTGGCACAAGGAAGTAACGTCTAACTTGAAACTGTGGCCATACAGTCTCCATCTCTCTGGACGAGTTAAGATTACTCTGTGTTCAACCGAACACTCTAACGGATCCGGAGAAGACCGCCGAGCAATCCGCATCTTCATCCGTTTGCCTGCAGAAGTGAAGAGATTAAAGATTTCTCTTCCATCTTCAATCAAGTCGACGTTTCTGATTTCTCCGCCAGCCCGCCGAGAATCAGCAGCCGTACCGGCCTCCCGTCATCACCCGAGCCTCGAGGAACCGAGTCTGAGTTAAAGGACGGATACACATTCCACCTGCATCCTCATGCGATTCAAGTAAGAGGTTTACGTCTGGGCAGAGACAGAATATTATAGTGTGTTATTCTTGTGTTTCAAGGTTTTGCTTGTACAGTTTACGGACCGCCATGTCCGCTCATTATTAATACTCAGAGTATTAATTATCACGAATTTGATTTGCTGTATTGTGGTCCAACCAAACTGGACTGTTGTGCATTTTCGCCATCGCGGGTGAGACTGGCAAACTGAGTTTATCCATTAAAGAATCAAAGAACGCGGGACTGTTTACGAGCCGTCCACCGCGTCTCTGAGTGATAAACTAACAGCTGCTTTCTCTCCCACGATCGCGAAATTGGCTTTTGGGCCGTCACTTAATTTTCTCTCGCTCTCTCTCCGTACTAACCAGACACACATACGCGCGACCCCTCACAAACATTCTGGCACACATTTTTGGCTCGTAGATAGCTTTGTGATAAGGCTCAGCTTTGTCCCTAAGCTATCGTATGAGCGGATACACGTGGGAACTGGTAGATGCCATTGACTGGTTTCTCTCTGCCCACATTCGCGGCCATCTTCCCTGGCCAGAAGTCTCGCGTGACATACTCTCCATGAGAGTCACGTCTGCCATTTTGTGCACGTCCCTCCTTACACACACACACACACACACACACACACACACACACACTCGCTCTCTCTCACACACACACACACACCCTCATGTGTTATAGGATTATTTTGATTTCCATATCTAATCATATCACTGTTTAGTTTGTAGTTTGTAAGTCGGAAATTTATTGACTGCATTGTATTAATTATTAATTGATATTACCGCATACATAAACTTTGTTTATATTACAAAGAGAAGTGTTTTGGTTTGTTTCGCATACACCTGTGTCATGCTGACCAGATGTCAGTGCTCGGATTCAAGCCTTCATTCACTGTTTTTTTCCTGAAAATCGATATTCTTCGGATGTCGATTTTCCTAAGAAAACAATCTAATATTGAGACTGTTATACTATCTGGTTATTAGTCCCCGATTCCAGGGTGGTGCCCCGTCAATGTTAATCCTTATTAATATTCTATTGATTTTTGATAATTGATAATTATCTTTGATGATTGTTGAATTTGAATGATCAATAAGCTAATGTCAATTTTAATTAATGTTTCATCGATGTTAACAAGTAACGATTATCTTTGATAATTGTTGATTTAAAGGATTAGAAAAAGCTAACATTGATTCTCATCAAAGTTCTTTGATTTTAATAATTAATAATTATCTTTGATAATTATTAATTATTGCTAATAACCAAACCCGCTCCTAAATGTAGCGCACTACATTTACTGGAGCCCCATATGAGGTTTTAATGAGTTAGATTCAATTAATTAATTTAAATATTAATTAATAACTAAAGAAATAATTATTAATTATTTCTGATAGTAACACTGATCTAAGCAACCAGTAAAGCCCTACAGACATAATGATTTTTATACTGTACGAACTATAGATTATATCCCCTAACCCTACCCCTAAACTTAACCCTCACAAAATTTTTTTTGCATTTTTACATTTTCAAAAAAACATTGTTTTGTATGTTTTTTTTTTTGTTTTTTTTTTTATAAGCGATTTGAATTATGGGGACACTAGAAATGTCCTTATACACCACCCATAATACCCTTGTAATTACCAGTTTGTAACCTAAAGAAATGTCCTCGTAAACCATCCAAACCCACCCTCACACACACACACACACACACACACACACACACAAACACACACACACACACACACACATTGCCATTACTTCACTGCCAACCAAGCTCGGGTCCAAGGTCGCCACTCTGAGATCATGGACAGTTCTTCAGTAATGCTTTTCTGTCCTCTGTTGCTATCACTGTCATTCTTTCTCCAGATGTGTTAATAATTGAATACAGTTCCCATTTATTGCAAAGTATTGATATAATGCTCATTTGTCTATACATGCTGTTCTGCTGACACAAATGAGCATCTTTCTCCAGGTCAGGTTTACTTATCTGCTTTTAGGCCACTTGCACAGATGTGATGTGACTGGAAAACATTGGATGGTACTGAAAAGAATCGCCAGAAGCTGGTTGTAGCTAAGAACTATGATGACCTTTGACTTGATGTAAAAAGTGACCTTTAGGAAGGTAAAAAAGTGTATCATACCTGCCAGTAAAAGAACGTCCAGAGTGACCATATTAATCTGCCTGTGCATAATGATCCTCATAATGGAGAGGTGCTATGGAGAGAAAGGTCATTTTGAAAGTACACTTTAAATAGGTTGAACCCTTGGTCAACCTATTTAAGGTTTTCCCTAAACAACTCTATGTATAATTTCTAAATTAAAGATGAAGTATGAATTTTTTTTATGTTAGAATTAGGGATATGCGAGACAAGTCGACTTGTCGACAAAACGGTACTGATACTGCTAGTCGATGCTGGAATTACTAGTCGGTTCATATTTTCCCCATTAAACTGTTCAACATTTTAACACATTTACGTTTGGCTTTATATTTTTACAGAGGCTGCACTTAAATTATTGTCATGTACATGTTACACATTTAAAAAACAAATACTAATACAAATATTACAAAAAAAAAAAAGAGGATATCTGGAACAGATACAAAGTTTAATTTACCTCAGGCTGTGCGTGCTTCTTCCCTCATGCGGCGTGCACAGGAAAATGTCCTCTCGGTAGACAAGCAAACTCCGCAAAGTAGCTATAGAAATCACTTCAGTGGTGGTGCCGGAAGCGGATTTCCGAAACGGTGGCTTGAAAGTCATTACGAATGTTTTCACATTTGATTCTTCTTTAAAAATGTGTGCTCTTGTAAGTTATTTACCCATCACAGGCTTTTTCAAGCTCAGGATAGTCCCATCTATCACCGGACCATGTTGACGTTAATTTTGCTGATCAGAAAATCTATTATTCTGAGTAGATTTTTATCTACTAGAAGTAACCTATGACTCTTTTAGGCTATGTATGCCATTTTTAATCTGCTTATTAAGAAGGCTATTTTCAAAGAGGTGCTGACTGCTTAACGGGTTAAACTATCATTTATTCTGTGTGCACATCATGTTTAGAAAACTTTAGGTATATTGTACATCACAGGCCTATTTATTTCTATCCTATAGCATTTTTTTTTTTTTTTACATCATAACTTTTATTGGTTAATGTTCTTTACTGAACAGCTGTCATATTAGATCAATACGCACGTCGTGAAATACACGCAACTTTTCAGCGCATTTTTTTTTCTCTCTCTCTCATAGATTTGGCTTTCCTGTTAATTATTTTCAACAATGTCCTGACTGTTTTAATGTTAAGTAACTTTCACTTGGTGAATTCCATTTAGAACAGGCTATTAGGGTTGCTCTATTGGTCCTGCACACTATTCATTTAATTGCTTTCAATAAATATACCTGTATTCGCTAATGTTGATATAGTGAATGTGTGTCATGTTCTATATTTAATGTACAATGATCGTAATGCAAGGCAATCACGTCGCAGATAAATGCCTCTTTTCAGCACAATTTAGCGTTTTGGAATATATTAAGTATTTTAAATGGGCCGCATAAACAATTTTCTTTTACTGTTTTCTGAAGGTTTCTTACTTTTTAGACTAGTCGACTCCAAAATTTTCGTTTAAACATCAGTGAAATTATTCGTTCCGCACACCCCTAGTTAGAATGCTTTCTTCTATCCCAGTTTAATGTGCAGAGACAAGGAAGCATTTGTCAGTTGACTTTTCAAAAGTGTAAACATTGTGGCTCTGAGGCCCTATAGAAATTGTTCTGTTTGTTGGCGTGAGTTTGGAGCAGGACTACCAAAAATACCTTTGTCTGAACAAAGGCAGGTAGGAGTTTTTGGGAAACCTGGTTGGAAACAATAATTTTTGTAATTCTGTTTGGTGCTGCTAGTGGAACAGAAAGTACACACTGCTTCTTTTATAAACCAGTTTCACAAATTTAAAGCTCACTGCAAAATTACACATTTAATTACTGTTAATCACTTTTTACTTGACTGAGAAAGAAAAGGATTCCAATTCATTATGCAGGATTAGACGTGTCTAAGAGATGTGGGGATTTCCTCCAAAGTGTGGTCAGTGAGTGTGTGGATGTGTGTGTGTAGGTTGAGTGGGTAGGGAGCGGCTGTGCTAGTGGTGCATTGAAAGACATGATGTGATTCTACTGCATTTAAATGAGTAAATGTCTCCTTTTCATATTTCATGCCTATTGGTCTGTATTTGATGGACTTTTATTCTGGTGTGAAATAATGAAGATGTCTCTAAATTCTTCCCTGTGAACACCAGAATCTGTAGAAGAGAATAATCTAATATTTATGAAAGCATATTTTAAAAGTATCACCAGTTTCAGCATTACTTTTTTTGCCATTTATTGCATATCATACAATCTCAATTCTAAATATGGCTTTTAGATCTCATCATATTGTAAGTGGCACATTAAGAGTGATATTGTGTGCTTAGAGCTGATTTCAGTGCATGTTTCACAGTGAACAGATGGTAGGTTTTCTTACAGTAAAATTAATTGACTGGAAATACAATATGTAATTGCAAATCTCCAGTTATTCCATTGCATTTGGATTTAAATCTGATACATTGGAGGACTTACCAAATATGCTAAAGGTGTATTATTCAACCCTGTGCAAAAGTGTATTCTACAGTCCTGGTCATCTCCTCCTTCACTCCTTTCTTTCTCCCGCTGAGCTGTTGATAGAAAAATTAAGTATAGCGTATATACTGGTAGCTAAAAAATGTAATGTTTGATTTCAGGTAGGACGAGCCATGAACTGGGGAGAAACTGATATTCTTTGTGGTTGTATTTCTGAGAAACACTCTTAAAGGAATATTTTACCTGGAAATGAAAATTCTGTCATTATTTACGGGAATATGAGAATATAGGAATGGTTAATGGATAGCTCTCTCCAGGCATATAAGACATAATTGACTGCAACAGGCTAGAACAGATGCAAAAGGCCCTACGTATACAATGTCTATATCAGGAAACCAAAAAAGGTTTAGAGCCATGGCATAAAACCATGTTGACCTGTACAAACCTCTCACCTTCTTTCCTCCAACTTCTCCTTTCTCTTTCCCCTGTCAATTCTAAGGTCTTCTTGGTCTTCCTGTCCAAAGGGATTTGCTTTGTGCTTTATGAGCCATTTGCTTCTTTCTCTGTTTTTCATTTACCTCTTTCTCGTTCGTTAACCTTTTCCCCCACAGAAAGATAGTAGAGGGTTAAGGAAAATATGAGAGAAGGTGGAGGATTATAGTCTGAAGGTTGCAGTGAGAAAGAGAGAATGATCATGGTGGCAGAGCAGATCGATCACTTATGAATATTCTGATCAGTGTCCTGAGCTGCAGAAACATGTCAATGCCAGATGATACTAGTGCACAGAAGAGCAAAAAAGACAGTAGACATCAGGAAAAGAACATATTATACATGGATTAGAACACAATCTAGAGCATGGTCCCAAGTCACAGGCTTAATAAATAATAAATTACAAATGACAAAAAATAATACTTTCAAAATGTTACAGTTTACTATCAACTCCACTTTCCCATAACACAGTAAACCATGCACAATATTTTATATTGAGCCTAGGTGTGTCCCATTATAATTTTTTTGAGAACGTCTACAAGGACCGTTACTTCCTTTTTGGTACTCACTGATAATAATATGATACTTGTTTTTTCTTTTTTTTTTTTTCTTTTTCTTTTATCATCAAAATAGTGTCTAAATAAACTAATTCATTAATACTTTAATCAAATGAAAACAGAACAGTTAATTTCCAACATAGAAATAATACAATATTAGGCCTATCAGATGAATTGCTTTATACTAGTGTGGCGGAGTGGAGAGGGGCAGACTCTAAGGGGGCGCCAATAATGGCAGACTCAATCAAAACAATGCCAAAATGCTGCGAATGTAGCGAGGGACAAGACAAACAATCCAGAGGATGCCAATAATGGCAAAAGCACAAAAACACACAAAAAGACAGTTGTACAAAGTGGAAGCTTACCAGAAGTGAGGGGAACTGGAAGGATAGGCTAGCTGCCAGCTTTGTAAATCCCCAAGTCACACCACTCACTCACACACACAAGTGAGAATTGGATGCAAATAATAAACGCACGGCATTAGGTGCAGACACACCACCAAATAACGGCAGCGGCTAGCATCCCCACTACACAAAAAAAAAAATACACACACACACACACACACACACACACATGATATACGTTCACCCAACCACTGACTGGCATCAGTAAAGCTTCCAGTTTCACAGAAGCTGACTCCAATACGAAAATAAACACAAAATATGGACATAACACACAAGAAACAAAATTTCACAAAAAAACAAAATCAGTTCTCCAACTTAATTGTAAATTAAAACAAAAATCAACAAATAAAATACAATGGCTTCACTCCACTATAACACATAAATCCAATACATTAAGAACGCACATAATTCGCTCAAGCTTTATCAAGCAGCGTGAAAAGGAGGTTGAAACATTACAATTCAACACACACTGCAAGAGCTAATTATAGTGTGGCAAATCATAATACAAACAATACAAACAAAAAACTAATTTAATTACATACGCAGTACAACACGGCGCCAACCAAAACATGAAAACAACAAAGTACATACAGAAAACAAACAAAACAATAACCAAACCCAAAATACACACAAAACAAAAAGAACAAACCCATAAAAGCAACCACGAGAGAATGAGCAGGTCGCAGCCGGGCGGAGACAGAACAGCCGAGAAAAGCTGCACCAACAAATGACGACAGTACAACCGCCGATAGAGGCAATCAGCTGGGCGATCAAGCCAGTGAGACCCTCAGAAGCGCAGATAAACCTGCCGTGCATGAGACAGTGCATTATTTATAGACGAATGCAAACGAGCGATGAGCAAGAACTGCAATCCTACATACCAAGGGATGGTCACTGTAAACCATACCATACATGGTCGCTCACCATGTACGAGTGCAGCATCTCAATTGGCAATATATCTCCAACATAAATGAGACAATGCAAATCCCATCTGAACTAGGACAGATCGTGAGTCACTAAACACAATTTTTTTTATGTAGAGGCTGAACAACATACCTGGGAAGAGTAGGCAGCCAGCACACAGCGGATGGAAAAGGACGCATTCAGTGTTATCCTAACGGCAACAGGTAAACTCATATGACACATAACAAATGCACATGCACAAAGCAAAGAGCACAGATTAACAACAGCCACTACACATACCTTCGGCGGCAACCAATGATGTCACGCAAGGGCGATACCAACAATAATGCATATCCAGGTAGCTAAAACCCACCTCTTTTATTGCCACAATAAGGGCACTAATAGGCAAAGAACATGCACGTGACACAGCACAATAAAGCAGGTCATTTTAGTCAATCCTGCTACAGTCTACCCCCCATTGCGCATTGTTGCCCCAACAATGAACTCAAAAACACCCAGGGGTCAATCCCAGGGTCTAAAGAAAGCAAACACTGCACTAGACACTGGACCAGGGAGTACAACTTGCTGTCTCACCTACTGTCCTTGGCAGATGATGAACATTAGAGTGCTGGCCAGCTGTGGCCCGCCTTGACATCCATGGCACAACCTCACTAGTATGAGTTTGATCCATGGTTAAAGTACCTGAGTGTGGTAACGAACTTACCCCTATACCACAGGGTTGACCTTACTCACCTGATGCCCTGGACTCGGTTTCCAGCAGATCAGAATCTACTGGAAGGACAGGATCGGATGCAACTTGAGGAGTTTCATGCATTACCACCCACAAGTCCACATAATAAGTCTCCTCCACCTGATATGGTTCTGAATCCACCAAGGGCCTATCAGGGGAAACAGGAGAAGGATTAATTTGAATCCGAGCCTTCAGCAGCAACTGGTGGACCCGCTTTATTTTATCCACATCATGCACCGATGCAATGATATACACAGCGCCGCCCGATCTAGGCGCCTCCACAACCTTATACACCACAGGTCCTGGATTTTATGACACCATCTAACGCTATAATCACGGAGATAAACTAGCTGAGATAAACCTCGAAAGCTACTTGCAACCTAGCCTGATGATCCTCACCTGCCACAAGGCATCAGCATTCTTATTGCTTCTTCCAGGCCGATACTTAACCTCAAAATCGAAGCAAGCAAGCTGTGCAGCCCATCATTGCTCAGTGTCCCCAAGTTTTGCTGAAGTCAGATGGCTGAGGGGGTTGTTGTTGGTAAACACCATGCATTTGTTGCCCAACAAGTACTCCCTAAATTTTTCGGTCATGGCCCACTTAAGCGCCAAGAATCCCAATTTCATGGAACTATAGCTCGACATATTGCGCTCTGTTGGCCTAAGACTGTGGCTTGCATAAGCAATGGGCCTCACCTTACCACCTTGCTCCTGTGAGAGGACTGTGCCTAACCCACTCAGGCTGACATCCAAATCCAGGATGTAGGGAAGGGAGAAATCTGCATAGGCGAGCACCGGGGCCATGGTGAACCTCCTCTTTAGCTCCTCAAAGCTCGTCTGACACTGAAATGTCCAAAACTCTGCTCTGCTCGCTCCCTGGGCTTTGCACATCCAAACTCTGCAACCAGCTTGTGCAGAGGGGCCACCAACTTAGCAAACTCCTCCACAAATCGGCGGTAATAACTGGCGAAGCCCAAAAAGGAGCTCAGCTCTGAAACACTGGTGGGCCGTGGCCACTGAGCAACTGCCAGTCGAGACACCCTCGGCTGATATCACATGTCCCAGATATGCCACTTCTGGGTGGAAGAATGAGCACTTCCCCAACTTTGCCTTAAGGCCCTCACACTTCAACCTGATCAGGATGACCTCCAATCGCTCCAAATGCTGTGCCACTAAAGAAGAGAAAATCACAATATCATCGAGATACAGCAATAGTGACTGGCACTGTTGGTCACCGAACAACCATTGCATTAAACGCTGGAACGTACCAGGCACATTACAAAGCTCAAATGGCATACGGTTCCATTCAAACAGGCCAAATGGTGTACAAAAAGCTGTCTTAGGTTTATCTCTTTCAATAAAAGGGACCTGATTGTACCCGCTGGCAAAATCTATAGTGGAGAACCAGCGGGCCCCTGTCAGTGCATCCAATGACTCCTCAATTCGAGGCAGAGGGAACGCATCCTTCCTGGTCTTAGAATTCAATTGACGCTAGTCCACGCACATGCGTAGACTACTGTCCTTCTTTTTAACCAGGACTATAGGGGATGTATAGGGGCTGCAACTCTCCCTTATAACCTGAGCTCCTGGTAACAGCAGCTGAGAATATTCATTCCCAGAACACCCGGCACTTGGGCACACAAACCAGCAGAAGGATCTTTGACAACAAGCACCCCACATTTCGGCACTAACCTGCCACGGAGCTCAAAATCCAACTCCACACATCCAATATAAGGGATATCCAACCCGTTGGCAGCTCAAAGCTGCAGCCACTGGCTCAATCGAAGACGATCCTGACCCCACGGCTCGAAATGTTGTAAAAAGGAACTCTCGGTAATGGTAGACACCATAGAGACAGTGTCTATCAAGCAGGGCACCTGGACCCCACCAATAAGAAGGACCAAATGTGGACACGACGACATTAAACGAGACACTGAACAAGAATTCTGGACAACACCTGAGCCGATATTCCCCCCAACCGAGTTGTGGCTCTGCAGCCCGGTGGGACTAGTTTTCCAATGGCTGCTGGAAACAAGGCTGCCTACTCCCACCTGCAGCAGGGGCCGTAAGAGAAGATTGAGGGTGAGGGGAAACACGTTCCTCTTCGCACTCCCTGGCAAAATGGCCAGGTTGTTGACACCTTCTACATATCAAGGGTCTAGCACGGGAGAATTGATTGCGTGGGTACAGAGAGTGACTTTGTGAGTGAGGAGATTGACTACAAGCAGCGGAACCCTGTAATGAAGCAAAACTTTTAGTAAGCTGATCCAACTGCACCTGCTGCGACTTTAACATTTCCCTCAACTCAGTCAACTCCGACTTCTGCAGTGAATCATCAGTATCCAACAGCGGTCCCCCCTGCACCCCATACTGAATTAAAGGAGCTAATGGGACAGACTGACTCCGACCCCATGTGCCCCTCGGCATTCCCTCCCATTCCCATCTCATCACCTCACTATGAACCTCAAGCAGACTGGAAGTGGGATGACGACAAACTAACTGCTTAAGTTCCTGAAGCAGAGAACTATCCGCTACATGCTCGACATATTGATCACACAAAAAGTTTTCTGAATTTGACATAACATACGGTGACTGTTGCTTGACATGCACAAGGAGGCTCATCAGGGCAAGGGAGAACTCTAACAAGGTCTCCCCTTCCTGCTGACTCAGAGAGAAAAAGGCCTCCTGCAAGGCCATATATGACTGAGAGCAACTGTATAACTCTCGCAGCACCGAAATAATTCTAGCTGGATCCCTCCTTTCAACATTAGATCGGTACCGAATCTCTTCTCGTGCCTCCCTCTCCAAGTGGTCAAACAAGAAAAATGTTTGATCAGCAATAGAAAGGTGATGCGACTGCATACACGCCTGTACCTCCTCGACCCACTCATCAATACTGATGCCAGTCCTGCCATTAAACTTTGGGAATTTTCGATCCCGAGGTACATAAACAAACAGTTCATGCAGAGTGGCACCCATACTCAGGGGTGGAGGCATAGCAGCGTGTGTCCCCGCAACGCTAGAAGATGCTGCACTTGAACCTGACGATACTGAGGTACGTTCTTGATGCAGTTTCTCATTATCAGCCTTCAACTGCGCCACTAATTCCCTCAACTGTTGCAACTCTTCATCCATGACAATGTTTTAGCCCATCCTGCTACACTAGGGCTGAGAATCGATAAATTTGTTTTTTTTTAACTACCTGTACTTATTCGCACAGTTGTCTGTGATTAATCATCAGTAATCATGGTGCATAATACATTACAACAAACATTAAAAAAATATAATCATACATATATTTGCTTTATACTTTGTCTCATAGAACTTGCAAGAAATAGGTTAGCTGTCATTTATTTTAATTATTTAAATCTGTGCAGTGTTCATTTATTTATTTATTTATTTTTTTTTTTGCAGATTGTTAATTTGACACATTTTTTACAAGTATAAATCTTTGATACAAGTGTATGTATACATGACATAAAATTAGTGGACATGCTGTTATTAATAGTTGGGCAAAATCTTCTGCCATTTTACAGTGGACTTTTTTTTTAATAATAGGATCAAATGGGCAGATTAAATTCATATCAAACTTTATAGGCAAGATACATTTAAGTGTACATTGCCAATGCATTATTAGACACTATACATACAATTATAAAACATAATGTGCCTCATTCATGAAAATTTATTAAATATACTAAATAATTAGGAGTAATTTCCAGGTAAAATGGAGCTTCACGAAAACTTTCTGCCGGATTCACGAACGCTTTGTACTCCCCAGATTTGTTAGTACAACTTGTGTATGTTAGTGTATTCCAGACATACGTAAATAGAGCGCGCATGCACGTTCATTCACAATTATCATAATCCATGCCCATGAAATGCCATATAAGGAAGGCTTCAGACTCGCTAGTAAATTAGAATAGGAAGCTTTTAACATACATGTGAACAGCAGTAGCGGATCCTGGCATAGGCGATATAGGCAGCAACACTCTCTGGGGCGGCTCAACAGCATACTTGATCGGCCCCCCCCCCCAGAGCTCACAAGATCGCGATGGGGAAAAGGTGCCATGAACTGTGTTGCCCTGCCCCTGGCTCACAATGGGAGAAAGGTGCCCCAAATCGTGCCACCCCACCCTGGAAGATTGGATGTGAGAAAGGTGCCCCAAATTGAGCCACACCGCCCCCGCAGAGGGCTCGCAAGATTGCGAGGGTGGGGGCCTGGGTAGCTCAACGAGTATTGACACTGACTACCACCCCTGGTTTCGCGAGTTCAAATCCAGGGCATGCTGAGTGACTCCAGCCAGATCTCCTAAGCAACCAAATTTGCCCGGTTGCTAGGGAGGGTAGAGTCACATGGGGTGACCTCCTTATGGTCGCTATAATGTGTGGTTCTCGCTCTCGGTGGGGCGCATGGTGAGTTGTGCATGGATGCTGTGGAGATTGCTGTGGGCCTCAACACATGCTACGTCTCCGCGGTAACGCGCTCAACAAGCCACGTGATAAGATGCGCGGATTGACGGTCTCAGGTGCGGAGGCAACTGAGATTCGTTCTCCGCCACCCAGATTGAGGTAAGTCACTACGCCACCATGAGGACTTAGAGCGCATTGGGAATTGGGCATTCCAAATTGGGGAGAAAAGGGGAGAAAGAAAAAAAGACTGCGATGGGGGAAAGGTGCCCCGAGTTGTTCCTGATAGGCTACTCAGCCTTAAAGGCTCTATATAAGATTATGAATGTTCATAATGTATTCTTACATTCTGAACAAACATAAGATAATCATGATCAACAGTATAATATATATATATATATATATATATATATAATATTATACTGTTGTATATATAATTTATATATTATATTATACATGTATGTGCACATACATACACACAAACACATATATGTTACTTCATTTCTATATCCACTGTCTAGTTATTTTTATTTAAAGGGATAGTTTAATCAAAAATGAAAATTCTCTCATCATTTACTCACCCTTATGCCATTCCAGAAACATGGTTTATATTCTTTTGCAGAATATTTTTAGAACAATATTTCAGCTCAATGCAAGTGAATGTTGGCCAGAACTTTTAAGCTCCAAAAAGCACATAAAGGCAGCATAAAAGTAATCCATAAGACTCCAGTGGTTAAATCTATGTCTTCAGAAGTGACAATATAGATATGGGTGAGAAACAGATCAATATTTAAGTCCCTTTTTACTCTAAATCTCCACTTACACTTTCAGACGTGAAAGTGAAACTAAACAGGCATCAAATGTAATTTTCAGATGTGAAAGTGGAGATTTAGAGTATAAAAAGGACTTAAATATTGATCTGTTTCTCATGTTGTTGTTGTTGTTGATATTATGGGGGGCGCCACTTCGGATCTTTCCTAGGGCACCATGTAAGCTAGAACCGCCAATGTGCGAACAATAATACAACTTTTTTTTTTTTAATGGAGGGCATTCACATCGTAAAATATTGATTTAGCATACACTTCCATCTAAAAAGAAAGTGAGGAGCTTTCAGTCATATTTGCTGTCATCAGAGGTTCTTTTGTAAATTAAACAGTCCAAGAGGTCAAGAAAAATGGTTTGACATGAAGCTTTAGTGTAGAAAATGTTCAGTACATGCCCACAGGAGGATGTCCACCACCATCTTTGGTTCAGTTGAGCGCATCGACCATGTCTTTGGAGAACGTTTTAGAGTAAGTCCATTTTTATGAACATGAGTACAAGTACATGTGCATGGTGTTGGACCTGATTCCGATACCAGTATTGGTATTGGGACATTCCTAATTGATCCTAAAGTGGCCAGTCTGGGACTTTTAGATCCTCTATTGGTCAAACGTTTTTTTTTATACACCAAAAGATTAAACTCATTTTCACACTAAGCTTCACATGCACTTGTGTTTCCGGTCTCCTTAGTTCACATGCATATGAATGGAATCACATGGAGAACAAAGTCTACTGTGATTGCACGTTTAGAATTGTAAAACTCTGGGGGATTGTAAAAATGGTAAAACTCTAGGGGTGGGTTTCACCAATAAGGATTAAATTAAGCAGAGTTTAGAGCTAATCCAGGGTTTGTTGATCCAATTTTTTTTAGTTGTGTTGCACCACTTAATTTTAAATACGATTTAACATATCAGAGATTAAACTTTTAACCTGTGATTAAAACCTTCACCTGTGATTCATTTTGTCCACCATGATGTACTCTGAAAATAGATGTACATCGTTAGTACGCAGGGCTGATCAACCAGGTTAAGAAAATGTTTCAGCAGCATGTACAATGTCACATGCCTTAAATATGGCAGCATAATTTAAGGAAAAAGGACCACACAGATTTTGGATCAACCACCTCCCCTCGGGTCAGCGCTAGAAATGAACAGTGCAGGCTGCCGACTGGTGCGAATATGAGAGTGGAGGGAAGCAAAAACGAACACCTAATGCTTGTAACCACTCTCCTTAAATGCCGAATTAACGCTCTCCTCTCCTCTCATCGAGAGATCCGCCTCTGTCCCGTGTCCCCGCATGTAAAGCATCGGGAAGCAGGTAATCGCGCCGCCACAGAGATGAGCCATCGCACCCCAGATTTGAAAGCACGCATCACGGCAGATGGCCCATGATTTTGGGCCATAATATACATAAATAATATTATAAAAGTCTCTCAGAAGGGTGACAGTACATCCACTGTCCAGTAATCTAGTCATTTAAGTTTAATTGTAGGTCAGTTTTTTATTTGAACCACCTCATCTACCCTTACAAAAAATCTAAACTAGCTGCAAACTTGCTGCAAATTTTCAGCAAATTTACTGCTTGTTATTTTCACATGCTAATGAGCTTTTGATTCTCTGCAAAAGTTTGCCAGAAATTTGCAGCTCTTTTCCGATAGTGGTGAACCTCCAGCAAACCTTTGGCAACAATGGACAATTTGCTGCAACTCTGTCGCAAAGCTCATTTGCATGTGATAATGATCAGTGGCGAATTTGCAGCAAGTTTGCAGCAAATTTGCCATGAAATCTCGATTTTTGTAAAGGTAGTTTAAAGTGAATCCCTAACTGAGATCAAAATCAGAGTTTAAAGTATTGGGCAACAGTATTAAAGTTAATCTAGATTTACTATGAAATTTAAATCAGGATCAAAACGTTAGTTTACATGTAACTCTGATCATTTTTAAACAAGGTTTAAAGTTTGGTGCAACAGAAATATAAGATAAACCTTGATTTAATCTAAATTTAAGTGTAATCCTTGTTGGTGCAACCCGCCCTAGAAGGAAGAGATGAATTTACTCCCCATTCCAAGAGCACCCAGGTGTGGAAATTGTGGAAAAATGGGTGGATGTAGCATTTAAGTAGTTTGAATAAATGCAGTTCAGTGTTGTGGAAACAGCTTAGCGGTTTTAGAGTGCTTAATTTGGAGGAGTACAACAGGGCCGTGGAGGTGTTTTATACAATGATAGGGGAGGGATTACACAGTAACACAGTCCAATATTAAGAGGAGACAGACAGCTCCATATCAGTTACTTTCCCTATCTGTCGTCTCCATAACTGGATCAGGCCTACTTGGCTCTTTTCTTCTGCCAGACAGAGAACAAAGGAGAGACAGAGAGGAGAATAAATAGTAATGTAGAGGGAGGGATGGAGGGCGATCTGTAGGAGAAAATCACATCTAATTTTTTGAAACTGAAGAATATTTCAGTGTTTGAATAAAGTGTGCAATGGATGACCTTGAAGGAGATAAATAAACTTCAAAAAGATATTACATACAGGCATTCATATACTACATTATATGTATAAGTATAGTGCATACTGTATATCAAGGATGCACCAATACAATATTATTTAGATAACGATTATTTAGAACAGTGGTTCTCAATGTTTTTTTGATGAACGCCCCCCTACCATTTCTCCCTAAAGTACAGTTAGTGTTACTATAGTAAATTCATGGGTGGTGATGTAGAATTCTGCGCTGAATTCAAATGGTTTCCGCTTCTCGTGCCTTGCTTCTCACAGATTTTCATAGAGCTGCTGTAATACTTCTCAGTGGAAGGAGGAGGCGAGAAGCAGATTTGCTGGTTCAGGTAAATGCTTTTATTTTTCTCTTTGTGGCAGATACACACTCGCAGGACTTTTCCCGTTGTTCAATGAGTCAGTCTAAAAATACACAAACTACTTCACAAAACAAAACGCTCAACTTTGCAATAAACTCTTCAGTACCACAATCAGATCTCTGTTGCCCAGGCTCTCTCACTCTTCTACCTGCGGTGTGGCTCTATTTATGCCGCTCTCCCCGTGCTCACTGAAATTAGAGACAGGTGTTAAACATAATTTAACTCAGGTGTAAGCACCCTTACCACTTTCTCTCTCTCCGGAGAGATACTTGACCACGCCCCCGCTGCCACATATCCCCACCGCCCGACTCAGGCAGGGGCGGCATCCGGCCTGCCTACCACTCCCCCCCATTCCTGGAAAGGAAGTCGGCGACAGCCATCTGCGCCCCCGGTCTGTGGACCACTTTGAACTTAAACGGCTGAGGAGCAGCCAACAGGTGTTAACCAACAGGTGATCCGGGCATTGGTATCTTTCATGCGGTGGAGCCACTTGAGTGGGGCGTGATCGGAACAGAGGGTGAAGGCCCGCCCCAACAGGTAGTATCGGAGAGTGAGGACTGCCCACTTGATGGCGAGACACTCCTTTTCTACGGTGCTGTACTTAGTTTCCCTCAAGGAGAGCTTATGGCTAATGTACAACACCGGGCGCTCCTCCCACTGCACCACCTGCGAGAGTATGGCCCCCAGCCCTCTGTCTGAAGCATCTGTCTGTAAAACAAAAGGGAGAGAGAAGTCAGGTGAATGTAAAAGCGGCCCCCCACAAAGTGCAGCTTTAACTTGCGTGAACGCCCACTGACACTGCTTCGTCCACTGGACTGGGTCTGGAGCTCCCTTTTTAGTGAGATCAGTCAGTGGGCTGGTGACGTCCGAATAATTAGGCACAAACCTTCTATAATAGCCAGCCAGCCCCAGGAACTGTCTCACCCCCTTTTTGGTCTTGGGTCTCGAGCAGGTCGCATTCGCCGCTGTCTTGTCAATTTGGGGACACACCTGCCCGTGGCCCAAGTGGAACCCCAGATACCGTACCTCCACCCGTCCAATCGCGCACTTCTTTGGGTTCGCTGTGAGTCCCACTTGGTGCAGCGATCTCAGAACCGCCCTCAGATGTTGCGTGTGCCGCTGCCAATCATTGCTATAAATGATGATGTCATCTAAATAGGCAGCTGAATGCGGTCTGAGGATTCGGTCCATGAGACGCTGAAACGTAGCCGGGGCTCCAAACAAACCAAACGGAAGTGTCACAAATTGGTGTAATCCAAACGGTGTGGAGAAGGCGGTTTTCTTACGGGAAATTGGTGTCAAGGGGATCTGCCAATAACCCTTCGTCAAATCCAATGTCGAATAATATCGAGCAGTGCCCAACCAATTGAGCAACTCATCAACGCGAGGCACTGGATATGCATCAAATTTTGACACCGCGTTGACTTCTCTATAATCCACACAGAATAACACAGACCCATCGCTCTTAGGCACTAGAATGACTGGGCTGGACCAATCGCTGTGGGATACTTCTATTACCCCCATATCGAGCATTGCATCCAATTCTTCCCGAACGATTTTCTTCTTGTGTTCGGGTAATCGATAGGGGCAGCTACGTACCACAACCCCCGGCTCGGTCT
The DNA here is from genome assembly GCF_019703515.2 of Myxocyprinus asiaticus. Lineage (NCBI taxonomy): Eukaryota > Metazoa > Chordata > Actinopteri > Cypriniformes > Catostomidae > Myxocyprinus > Myxocyprinus asiaticus. The sequence continues at coordinate 16,064,971 of NC_059371.1, read as the reverse complement.
TGATGTGGTGATGGATGAGGTTTGTACGTCCCGGTAGAGGGGAGAACACGTCCGCAAACTCCTGTTGCAACCTAGCAACCTCCGCGAGTTGACTCGGTGAGAGGTGGTCTCCGCAAGTGACCGGGGTGAACTGTTTATGTTTTGAACTCACCTCCGGTCTGAGCTCCACCTTCTTGGGAACTACCGTAGCCAACGTCACGGGAACCGCCTCCCTCCACAATTTCAGGAGATTGAGGTGGTATATTTGATGTGTGTCCCCTCTATTGGTTCGTTTAACCTCATAATCGAGATCTCCCACTCGTCGTGTGACCTCAAAGGGTCCTTGCCACTTGGCAAGTAATTTAGAACTCGATGTGGGAAGCAATACAAGCACTTTATCTCCCGGTGCAAATTCCCTTAGCTGAGTTCCCCTGTCATACAGTCGGCGCTGTCGTTCTTGAGCTTGGAGCATATTCTCCTGTGTTAGCTGTCCCAAAGTGTGGAGTTTTGCTCTAAGATCAAGAACGTATTGAATTTCATTTTTGCTGGTTGAAGGTCCCTCCTCCCAGGCCTCTCGCAATGCATCAAGCACACCGCGTGGGTGTCGCCCATACAGCAGCTCGAATGGGGAGAAGCCAGTGGAGGCTTGCAGGACCTCTTGTACTGCAAATAACAGGGGGTCGAGCCATTTATCCCAATTTCTAGCATCATCGTGTACGAACTTACGAATCATGTTCTTGAGGGTTTTATTAAACCATTCCACCAGGCCATCCGTTTGAGGATGGTATACGCTGGTGCGAATCGATTTAATATTTAACAACTCGTACAGTTCGCGTAGTGTCCGTGACATAAACGTTGTGCCCTGATCGGTGAGGATTTCTTTCAGAATCCCCACCCGGGAGATTATTTTGAAGAGTGCCTCTGCAACACTGCATGCAGAGATGTTGCGAAGAGGCACTGCTTCCAGATATCGCGTTGCATAGTCCACCAGGACCAATACAAAGCGATGTCCGTGTGCTGACCATTCTAATGGCCCGACGAGGTCCATTCCAATTCTCTCAAAGGGGACCTCGATCAAAGGGAGAGGGCGCAGTGGCACTTTTGGGGTGGCCGGTGGGTTAACCAGTTGGCATTTGCGGCATGCCGCACACCACCTGCGGACATCGCCGCCAATGCCTGGCCAATAGAAATGGGCTATTAGACGGTTCAGTGTTTTCCTTTCTCCTAAGTGACCTGCCATGGGATTATAATGAGCCGCCTGGAATACCATTTCCCGATGGCTCCTTGGAATCAAAAGTTGGGTTGTATCCTCTTTAGTTTGAGTGTCCTGTGTCACTCTATACAACCGCTCATTTATAATCGCAAAATAGGGGCATGAAAGGGCGATGTCCGGCTGGAGTCGTTGACCATCGATGACTCTCACTTGGTCTAAGGTGTGTTTGAGGGTTTCGTCTCGCAACTGCTCCAAAGGGAAATCCCCCTCAGGGAATTCCCTGAGAAGGGGAGGGGCTGCAGCCTCTCCCCCTCTCTCGTCATTAATGACGTGGAGCTATCGAGGATGGCCCTGGTTCCGCCTCCCCTGCCAGAGCTGATCCTGGAAGTGGCACGGGTCTCCGCACCTCCAGCAGGCTGGCCCAGGCGCTACGCCCGCACTTGCGTCGGTGGGCACCCCCCCTGAGGGGGAGAGCGGCGGGGCATTGGGATAGGGGAAGGTGTCACCTCCCACACCCGGGGAACTGGTCTCAGGGGCTGAAGTCCTCCTCGTCTGCGTGGGGCAGGAATGGGACCTGGAGAGAGAGCAGAACGAGAGGAGAGAGGGGAGGGGGATGAGACAGATGGAGGAGAGAGAGTGTAGGAGGGTTCTTCCGCCCTCTGGATCGCCGCCATGTGGTCCTCCGCAAGCCGTACGGCTTCCTCCAGCAATGCTGGGCGGTGGCACTGGACCCACTCTGCCGCCCCTTTTGGCAGTCAATGTGTTAATTGCTCCAGTACCACCTGGTTGATAATTCCGTCGACGTCGTGGTCCCCCGCTAGCAACCATCTTCGGCAGGCGTCACGGAGCCGCTGGGCGAAGGCAAATGGGCGGTCGGAGCTCTCCAACTTCAAGCTCTGGAAGAGTTGACGACTTTCCTCCGGAGTGCGACCAACCCGTTGCAGGATGGCTCTCTTTAAATCTCCGTAGGCCAGGAGGCTCGTCGCTGGCAGTTGTTGAGCTGTGAGCTGGGCTTCCCCGGACAGCAGCGGTATGAGTCGGGCCGCCTACTGGCCGAGCGGCCAGCCCCAGATCTCGGCGGTGCGCTCGAAGAGATCCAGGAACGCCTCTGGGTCGTCCACCGGCCCCATCTTCTGTAACGCAGGCGGGGGTAACGGCGTGTGGCTGTCCGGGGTCGCGGCTGGGGATGCCTCCTGGCTGAGGAGTCTCCGGATCGCCTGTCGGTCCTCTGGTTGAGCGCACATGAGCTCCACAAACCGGCGGTCTTGATCTTGCTGGAGCTCAAGCAGGGATTGCTGGTGGCTCCGATGCAAGCCAGTGAGGGCTTGGAGGATCTCAGCCAACTGGGAGGACTCTATGGGGCGACTTCCGTCCATCTTCGAACTTTTCGAACGATGTAATACTTCTCAGTGGAAGGAGGAGGCGAGAAGCAGATTTCCTGGTTCAGGTAAATGCTTTTATTTGCTCTTTGTGGCAGATACACACTCGCAGCACTTTTCCCATTGTTCAATGAGTCAGTCTAAAAATACACAAACTACTTCACAAAACAAAATGCTCAACTTTGCAATAAACTCTTCAGTACCACAGTTGGATCTCTGATTCCCAGGCTCTCTCACTCTTCTACCTGCGGTGTGGCTCTATTTATGCTGCTCTTCCTGTGCTCACTGAAATTAGAGACAGGTGTTAGACATAATTTAACTCAGGTGTAAGCGCCCTTACCACTTTCTCTCTCTCTGGAGAGATGCTTGACCACGCCCCCGCTGCCACAGCTGCATATTTAAGAGCTTGAGACTGGTCTGCGTGTAAAACCACCTGATATACTCCGAGACTATGGGATGAAATTAGACTAAAAATTATAAACAAATGCATGCATACTTATCCGTCAGTTTGATAAATGTTGCGAATGTATCTTACAATCCACAGACAAATGCCTTTCAACTTGTGTCTGTGAAATTCAAAATTAAATGAATGTGCTGGGATTTGTACAAATAGAGACATATTTGTGAACACAAATGTTCCCTTTTGTATAAATATATCACAACTATGTATACAACCAAGGGAAGATGTTCCAAATCAAACACAAATGGTCTTGTGAAGTATTGAATGTGCATTTGAGGATCAAGTGACACGCATGCATTCATTGATGTCTATTTGTGGTGATTCTCTTTGATTCATTTGAATTTTGAGACTTTTGTTTCACTGTTTTTACCATGGCTGAGTCACACACAAACTACCAATGGATAAGTCCTAAATTTATTAATAAATGTGTGCATATCTATCCATTAATTAAAAAAAAAAAAAAAAAAAAAACTTAACAAATGTGTATTTCAACCCTCAAAAAAATGCATTTCAACTTTTATCTGTGAAATTTATCATTAAATAAATGTGTTGGAATTTGTACAAATAGAGACGGATTTGTAAATACAAGTGTTCCTTTTTTGTACAAACACATCACAATTTGTGTGTGCAACCAAAGGGATTTGTTTCCAAATCAAACACAAATTGTTCTTGTGAAGCATTGAATGTGCATTTGTGATATACATACATTAATTGACATCTATTTGTGTCGATTCCCTTTGATTCATTTGAATTTCGAGACTTTCCGCAGGTTTTGCCTTTCACAATCCTCACATAACTTTGTGTGAGAAAGCAGCTACCACTATATGGCAGTCTCATTTTACAGACATACTATCAGGCGGGGTGTGGTTTATTCACAAGGTCAATAAGCATGCGCTCCACACTTCAAGCAAACAGAGGCTGACATCAGCAGAAAGGATCAGAGGTTTGTCTCAATTTGTCTCATATATAACCAAGGATAAGATCATATTTTAAAAGGCGGAAAAAAGCCCATTCGTCTGGGGAGAGAGAAAGCGGTAAGAGTTTTCACCTGAGATGAATTACTGCTAATTGTGATTTCTATGTTCACAGTGAGAGGCGTGGAGATAAAAGGCTGCCCAAAACCCCAGAGAGAGAGAGAGAGAACCCAGCTGACAAGCTGTGTATATGTGTGTTGGCCGCTGTCAGCTGTTATGAAGCTTTACCGTCACACTTGAGGTGGACGTGTTTGATTTATAAATAAAATTGACGTACCTGAGTTGGAATCGCTGTTCCCCGCTTCCTCATTTCTTTGAACCTTTACAATGATATACTATTCAGATTCAGACAATGGTCATTAACTTATTGCTTATACCTTTTCAGATTTTTCCTGTGCATTGCCCATCAACAACACTTGACTCACCTGCTCCCAAAATAACCTGTTCCATATTTCCATATTGGAACATATTTCCATATTTCCATATTGTTCCAGAACTGTACATAACCGATAACAGATTGTATTAGATTTGCATTACCTATGTGTATGTGTGTATGTATGTATGTGTGTGTCTGTACGTATGTGTATAATTGGTTTTTATTTTTTATTTGTTATTATTATCTATGTCTTGCTGCTGTTTTTGTATTGTTTTTGTATTGTTGTACACTGGAAGCTCCTGTCACCAAGACAAATACCTTGTATGTGTAAGCATACTTGGCAATAAAACTGATTCTGATTCTGATTCCAGCTCCAGTACAGGATACATTTTAAAATGAATATGATCATTTATTGTTCTTTGATGTGATGTCAGACTTTTTAAGTTATATTTCCATGTCTTCAAATTAAAGTGCAATAAACAAAACTTAGTTTTGTGAAGATGAAAATAGAATGAAAGTTGTCATCATTTACTCATGTTGTTCCAAACACATGACTGCTCTAGTCTCTTTACATACCTCCTAACCTCTTCCATAGGATGTAAACAATGACAGTTTTAATGTTAATGTAACTATCCCTTTAAATATGTAAATATTGTTTTACTGCAGCATTTAAAGTAGTGCTTTAAGAAAGTATGTCTGTTTAAAAAAATAAAAAGACTCAGTTCACTGAAAAGGCATTTAATTTTATATGCACATATACAACATGTGACACTTAAGTGTCTTTTACATAATTTCATTGTACAACTAAGGAATGTAGTTTAGGGGAAAAAAGGGGGCCGATAATTTATGTTTCAAATTGTAATTTATGTTACTACAAAACAACAAAATGTGGGTTTTTATATAAAAAAAATTCACTTAAGGATAGTTTACACACATCTAATAAATGCACGTGTACATCTACAAATTAAAATCCATAGACAAAGGGAGAAACATACTCGCACACTGCTAACTTTACAGTTTAATGACGATTCTACCCCGAAAGGGTCTTCACCAGGTCAAACAATATGAAACATTTTTTTTATGTTTGGGTCGAAACAAGTTCATTAAACTGGAACGTCGGCAGTGTGCCAGTATTTTTCTCCCATTATTTCTACACATTTTATATACAGTACACACAAACAATGGAATAGAACATCACAGCTAAAGCTCTGTGACATTTTGCTTGAGGTTACACTTCCTCATTCCTACTGCATGGTATAGTGTCTGGGACTGATAGATAGCTCTAGCCAGGGCAAGAGCAATCTAGATGGATACATTTAAAATGATTAATAACTACACAAAAAACTGTTTAAAATGTTACACAATGAAACAAGGTTGTTGCCATGAAGCTTTATGCCTTACCAGTTGCACAAAGGTCCTACAGTAGTGTCAATCTACAACAAATGGGGCCAGATTCACGAAACATTCTTAAGAAGAAAAAGAAAATTTTGTTCTTTAGAGTATTTCGTGAATCTGAACCCTGTTTGTGTTGTCAAAGCACAAGGAAAGTTCTTAATGTCGTATCCAAACAGGTGCAGAGGTCAAGGAACTATCACAAAAATAAGAGAAGACTGATCAGTTAATTATGGACGCCCGATAACACTCACAGGTTATATATAAGAAGACCAAATAAGATGCGAGTTGACACATTGAGGACGGCTATTAGCCATCTGTTTTTAAACCCCCTCCTGCTAAATAGTGAAAGAACCTGTTAGAAACATTTTCAGTGTGAAGACCAGTGTTGGGGGTAACGCGATAAAAGTAATGCTAGTTACGTAATAAGATTACTTTTTCGAGTAACGAGTAAAGTAACACAATATTTTGTATTTTAGACCATAATATCGGAGTTACTTTTCAAATAAAGTAACGCATTGCTTTTATAATCTACTGTCCCTGTATTGCGAGAAATCAGGAGTAAATGTGTGCAAACTTCGGGGAGGAGACATAGTGCATGGTTGGCATTGTTGTTCTATAGAGTGTGAGGCCAGAGACTACTAAGCAGAGAGAGATGAGTCATTTCTATTTAAATGAATGGGAGAAATTGGAATGCCCAACCAGAAAGTTCTAGCACCCAACAGTCAATAGATGTAGAAAGGAAGTCCCGCCTTGCAGGTAAAAGAGCCAATCACCTTTTAGATACAGACATCGCCTGTCAATCAACTCGCATTTTTAGCATAATATGAGGTCAACAACATTCGGTTGAGTAAAACGCGATTGGTTCATGTGTTAATACACACTGCATAAAAAAATAAAATAAATAAAAAATCAGTAAATGCGTTTAGGCAGAGGGATTATAAGACTAGTCTTCCACTGGCCATGACTTGATGCACAAGGTGAAATACTTGCTCAATTCACTGAATTATGCAGCCAAACTGCTCTGTGTTAGAGCTCCCTGTAACTGGGAGAATTTGATGAGAAAAGCTGACTGTGATCAGTGACTCCGAGCAATGTTCTACATCGATTGTGTATGCAGAGAAAATGTCTTAGTTTCTAAAAATATTCTAAAGTTTTTTTTAATAATAAACAAGTAGTTCGATTCATGAAACAACCCGTTTTTATGACATTTTGGTAGCATTAAAAACGATTCCATTCAAGTTGTATCAACATGTGCATTTAAAATTATGGTGTCTGTATGCACCGTGGATCAACTCAAAACAAGCCAGCACTGAGATTACTTAAGTGAAAAATATTCATTAATTCATCAGACTTATTCCTTGAACATGTTAGGCTGGCATTCCCCACTAAATTTTATCCTGACTTTTGAAAAACATCTTAAGTTGACTCTGACATTGTCGATGGGCACAGCACATGATGAAATATATGATGCAGGTTCAAGTGTTGGACTTTGCTGCTTTAGGTAAGACAGTGGTTATTCTTCATTATTCATATTGGCTGCCATCCATGTTAATGGAAAAACAAATAATGCATATTTATGTTTTTGATTCTTTATTCTAAATATGATGTGAAGACCTACTTTCTAAATATCTGTTTGTTTACTATGTTGTTTTGACATGAGTTTTGTACAGTAGCTACCAAGACCTGTAATGTCACTTGTATGCAATGCATGGCTTATTTGTATGGAATGCATAGCATAGCAGAAGAGAAAGTTGCTGTGAGAGAGTAATGCAAAAGTAACGTTACCCAACAGTTACTTTTTTAAGGAGTAATGCAGTATTCCAACAAGTTACTTTTAAAAGTAACGTTACCCAACACTGGTGCAGATCTTCTCTTATTATACTGTTACATTATTTCTCAGGTTTCACTGTCAGAAGTTGTTCCTTCTTGGTCTCATATGTAGCCTGCTAGCCTGCTTAGCATTGCTTATTCTTATTCTCATACATTTTATTCTTGGTCATTTTACTCTTGGTCATTTTACCGCGTGTTTCGGGTTTTTCTGCATTTCTACTGTTTCATCAGTGTGTATTTTACCTGTTGCTGCTGGCGCCTAGCTCGAGTCTTTGTTTATAGCCTGCTAGCTTTTTTAGCATTGCTTATCTATCTATCTGTACCCATTTTTCTCCTCTGTGTTACACGGATTATTGCATCGACCTCAAAGCACCGCTTTTCAAGAACAACCATAATAACAAACAATTGCGTGAGGGATTCACATCGATCTCAAACCCTCACCGCTCAGCAACAACAAACAACAACAAAAACAATCAATTGCGGTAAGTCATGGCATCCGCTCATGTTATTTCTTCCTGCATTGCATGTCACATGTTTACAATAGCTTCTTCCATCAGCAGTGAGGGATTCACATGTGATAAATGTAAGGAATTAGTCAGGCTGATGGAGAAGGTTAATGAATTAGAGACATGTATCTGAATGCTAGTGGAGGTCAGTGAGAAAGAGAAGCCGGTAGATACTGTTTCGGATACGGATAGAACAGCGAGCAACACACACACAACTTGTTCCGGATCTAGAGCCCCCGCAGCAGGGCGTTTGTGTGACGTCTCGGTGGCATACTCACTCAGCAAAGCAACACCACTCTCCCGTTCCTGTTAGGGTTTCCAATCGATTTTCCCCACTCAGTGATGCACCCACTGAGAATCATGTTGAAAGAGCCCAAATAATTGGTGATTGTATTGTAAGGAACGTGCAAATAGAGACTCCAGCCACTATTGTTAAATGCATTTCGGGTACCAGAGCGTCTGACATCAGATCGAATTTACAAGTGCTGGCTAATGCTAAACGTAGATTTTCTAAGATTGTTATTCATGTCGGCACTAATGATGTCCAGCTTCGCCAGTCGGAAATCACTAGAGATAATGTTAAAGAGGTGTGTGAATTTGCAAAAACTATGTCAGATACTGTAATATGCTCCGGCCCCTTCCCTGCTTGTCGTGGTGATGTGGTTTATAGTAGATTAGTGTCACTGAATGGCTGGAGTGGTGTCTGGAGAATAGAATAGGATTTATAGACAACTGGACAAGTTTTTGGGGTAGACCTGACCTGCTAAAGTGAGATGGACTCCATCCCTCCAGGGAAGGTACCGCTCTCCTCTCTAGTAATTTGGCTCGTAGTCTTAATAATGATAGTATTTGACTAACTGGGGCCCAGGTCAGGAAGCAGACAAACTGGTTAATCTGAACGTCTGCTAGCTGCCTTGAGATGTCACACAAGTCACATAAACTACAACACATTGAGACAGTATCACCTAGATATCACATAGAGACTGTGTCTGTTCCCCGAACTACCAAACACACAACTCTCACTAAATAATTTAGAAAAAAATTGATTAAGGTCAAACTTGATCAAAACAAAACAATTCAAGATAAACATCATATGAAGGTAGGGCTACTAAACATTAGATCTCTTTCTACCAAAGCACTAATTGTAAATGAACTTATGCGCTTTGTTTGACTGAAACCTGGCTTAAACTGGATGTATATATTAGTTTAAATGAATCTACCCCCCAGGTTATTGTTATAAACATAAGCCTTGTCTGAAGGGTAGAGGAGGAGGTGTTGCTACAATTTACAGTGAAGTTTTTGGTGTTACTCAGAGGACATGATATAAATTTAAGTCTTTTGAACTAATAATGCTTAATGTGACACTGTCAGATATAAATAATAAAAAAAAAATCTCATCATTTACCCTTGCCACAGTATATAGATCACCCGGGCCTTATTCTGATTTCCTTGGTGAATTTGCAAATTTTTTATCAGACCTTGTAGTTACTGTAGATAGAGCTTTAATTGTTGGTGACTTCAACATTCACATAGATAATGAAAATGACACATTGGGATTAGCATTTATCGGTATTCTCGACTCTCTTGGAGTCAGACAAAATGTAACAGGACCAACTCATCAACATAATCATACAATAGATTTAATTCTGTCATTTGGAGTTGATGTTGATACTATAGAAATTCTGCTGCAGAGCAATGACATCTAAAATAATTACCTTGTCTCTTGTATGCTGCGATAAGCTAATGTTACTCAATCTACACCATGCTATCATTCAGACAGAACTATTCTTTCGACCACTAAAGATAGCTTCACTAATGACCTCCCAGATCTATCTCATACACTCAGTAAACCCCAAAGCCTAGAAGAACTTGATGAAATAAGGGAAAATACAAATACAGTCTTCTCTAGCACTCTTGATAGTGTCACCCCCCTTCGATTAAAGAAAATTTAAGAAAAATTCCCTGCACCATGGTACAATGATCACAAAAATGCGCTAAAGAGAGCAGCTCAGAAAATGGAGTGCAAGTGGAAGAATACAAAATTAGAGGTATTTCATGGTGCATGGAAGGATAGTGTCTGTAGCTACAGACAGGCACTAAAAGCTGCTGCCAGGTCAGCATATTTTAGCAAACTCATAGAAAATAACCACAACAATCCTAGGTGCTTATTCAGTACTGTGGCTAAATTGGTTAGGAATAAAGCCTCAACAGAACCAGATATTCCATCGCAGCACAAGAGTAATGACATGAATTTCTTTACTGATAAAATTTAAATATTCAGAAATAAAATTGGAATTATGCAATCATCTTTCACAGTACCTCAGAAAACAGTGTCTCATAATTTTCCTCACGTGCAACTTCAATCATTCGCTGTCATAGGTCATGAAGCGCTAACAAAACATATTGAAACATCAAAAGCCACAACATGTATGTTAGATCCAATACCAACCAAGCTCTTAAAAGAGGTATTCCCTGAAATTTCATAACCTCTTCTCAATATTATTAACTCCTCGCTGTCCTTAGGACATTTCCCAAGAAACTTTAAAATGGCAGTTATCAAACCGCTTATTAAGAAGCCACAACTTGATCCTGGAGATCTGGCTAGTTATAGACCGATTTAAAAATTTCCTGTTTATGTCGATAATAGTAGAAAAGGTAGTATCCTCCCAAATATGTTCATTTCTACAGAGAAATAGTATATATATGAACAATTTCAGTCAGGATTTAGGCCCCATCACAGTACAGAGACTGCACTTATCAGAGTTACAAATGACTTGCTCTTATCATCTGATCGCGGCTGCATTTCACTTCTAGTACTTTTAGATCTTAGTGCTGCATTCGACACAATAGATCACGACAGTCTCTTGAATAGGCTAGAGAATTATGTTAGCATTTGTGGAGTTGCATTAGCATGGTTTAGGTCCTATTAAGCAGACCGCTACCAGTTTGTCTGTGTAAATGAGGAATTGTCAGACCAAACAAAAGTAAAGTATGGAGTGCCACAGGGATCAGTTTTAGGGCCTCTGCTTTTCTCCTTGTATATGCTTCCCCTGGGAGATATTATCAGGAATCTTGGAATAAGTTTCCACTGTTATGCTGATGATACCCAACTTTATATTTCTTCAAAACCTGATGAGATTTCACAATTCTCCAAATTATCAGAGTGTATCAATGAAATAAAAGATTGGATGGCCAGAAATTTCCTTCTATTCTATTCCGACAAAACAGAGGTACTAATTATTGGACCTCTAAAAACAAGCCGCTAAAATATAATTTGACTCTCGATGAATGTACTGTTACATCGTCTTCAACAGCGAAGAACTTAGGTGTTATATTTTATACCAATCTGTCCTTTGAAAATCAAATTACCAATGTTTGTAGCACAGCATTCTTCCACCTAAGAAATATTGCTAAATTACGACACATGCTCTCTGTTGCTGATGCCGAAAAACTGCTGACTAGAACCAAGAAATATGATCATATAAGCCCCATTTTATCATCATTGCATTGGCTACCTGTTAAACATTAATTTAAAAATTCTGTTAACTATGTACAAAGCTTTGAATGGTCTAGCTCTGCAGTACTTAAGTGACCTTCAACCACGCTATTTTCCATCATGTTCATTATGATCACAAAATTCTGGCCTGTTAATATTTCCTAGAATATCAAAATCCACAAAAGGAGGTAGATCCTTTTCATATTTGGCTCCTAAACTATGGAATAGTCTCCCTAACACTATTCAAGATGCAGACACACTCACTCAGTTTAAGTCTAGACTATTTAGCATGGCATACACCTAATTTATCCATCAACTCATAATTAGGCTGCTTTAGTTAGGTCTGCCGGAACCGGAAAGCAGAAACATTGATCATGATCTATAACTCTGCAATGAATTGAATGGCATCTATGCTAATATTATTCTATTTGTTTCCCTGTCTCAACCTAGGGACTCCTATCCTGAGGTCACCAGAACTGGCTGGATCCAGCTCCATTCCTGCTTCGTGTTGGATTCCACTGCTATGTTTCTCTGTGTGATGACGACTAATAGCATCCGGTGCCAGCCAAACATCACTTCAGTCTATTACGATGGACTTCAGAGGATGAACTGATGCCAACTCCAACCATAAGACATGGGATACTTCATATGCCATTGCCTGAACATTGGACAGGATAGACCTCGCCGAAATTATGGCCGGTTGAACTGCGATGCACCTTACTGATCTCTGCCTGCATCACCTCGGTCTAATGATGGACTACACTCTTGAAATAGAATACGTAGACTATCAATTAACTGCCAACAAAACCCTTCATCAGCCAACTAACAAGGACAATTATGTGATCTTATGCAGTTAATCCAGGATGGACTTCAAAGACATTAGTCATAATCTTACAGTTCATATAAAATCTCTGTTTAAACACTGACCCTTAACACTTACTTAGTTTAATAATTTTAAACCATGACTTGCACTACACATAAGTAATATTGGTATTATATTCATGATGTTAGCCAGAGGGGAACTGGCCCCCACAGTGAGCCTGGTTTCTCCCAAAGTTATTTTTCTCCATTAACCAACATCTGGAGTTTTGTGTTCCTTGCCACAGTTGCCTTCGGCTTGCTCACTGGGGTTATAAATACAATTATTATTTAATTACTTATTTTTAAACACAATTCACAATCGTATTTTATCAAACTACACAATGATGACTCTAAAACATTATAGATATTACAGTTTCATTTCTGTTAAAGCATGATCTTCTGTAAAGCTTCTTTGAAACGATGTGTGTTGTGAAAGGCACTATACAAATAAAAATGACTTGACTCACATAAGGCATCAATGGAGAAGAACAGCAGCACAGCTACAAGTGCTTGTATTCAACATGAATTATGATTACAAATGATTAGCTGAAGAGCACATACTTTATATTAAGTTCCCTATCTGTCACTCACTTGATGTTGTGTCGATGTAGTGACACTAGGGGTCACCCTTGGGAGCCCAAAACACCTCTGAGCTTTGAGAAAAGACCAATGGGAATTAGCGAGTGGAATTTGAATGCCACTCTCCCGGACATACGGGTATAAAAGGAGTTGGCTCGCAACCACTCATTCAGATTTTTTCTTCGGAGCCGAGCGGTTGTGTTTCAGTGAGCTGAATTTCTCCACCGATCCATTCACCATGAAAGCTGTTGGATTTACGGTGCATTACAGCGGTTTCTCCCCCTCTTGCACCGGTGGTGTGCAGAGAACACCCCTGGGCGCTTCAGCAGCTAAAAGAGTATATTCTTCCTAATAAAAGTGTATATTTTCCTACTAAAATAATGGCACAGACGGAGCGTCTTTTTAAAGGTGCCTTTCTGTCTGTGTATTATTCCTGGTTGCGGTCGCTATCTCTCCGCTTCTGACGGCCACGATCTCTGTCTCACGTGCTTGGGTGCTGCCCACGTGAAGACGCCGTTCGTGGACGGGTCATGTTCTCACTGCGAGAACATGACCATGGCAATGTTGTGTCACGGCTTTCCCTCCCCAGCGGTTCAGTTAGCACTGGGAGTGATTTGGGGATTCCAATGTGAGCCACTCCTCCGGGTAACCCCCACGGACCTCCCATTCCCCAGCATGCTCGTTTGCCCCAGTCGATTTCTGTGGTGAGATCGCCGGCTCATCTCAGGGCGAGTTCGCAATCTCATTCGGGGCTCGCAAAGCAGATGAGCTCTAGATTGCAGCATTGGAGATCGGGCTGGTTCAGTCTGATGCCGAGGACTCGACGGGGCTCCCACCTTTGGGTGCGGTCACCCCGTCGCAGGCCGACGCGGAGATGACGGCCATACTTGCCCGGGCGGCTGCAGAGCGTCAGGCTGGAGTGGAACTCTCCACTCCCCCCTGAACCCTCGCAGATCAATGATTGGTTCCTGGGCTCAGAGTGCTGCTCACGGCCATGTTCCGCCCCGCTTCCTTTCTTCCAGGAGGTGCATGATGAGCTAACGAGATTGTGGTGGGCACCTTTCACTGCCCGGACCCGATTTATGGGCTCCTCCACTCTCACTACCCTCGACGGTGGGGCTGCCAGGGGGTACTCGACGATTCCCCAGGTGGATAAGGCGGTTGCGGTGCACTTGTAGCATAGGCATACCAGTACAAGGTCCTCCCCTTCGGTCTGTCCCTGTCACCTCGCGCCTTCACGAAAGTCGCAGAGGCAGCCCTTGCCCCGCTAAGAGAAGTGGGTGTCTGCATCCTCAACTATCTCGATGACTGGCTGATTCTAGCTCATTCTCGGGATTTGTTGTGTGCGCACAGGGACTTGGTGCTCAGCCACCTCAGCCGGCTGGGGCTTCGGGTCACCTGGGAAAAGAGTAAGCTCTCCCCGGTTCAGAGCATCTCTTTTCTCGGCATGGAGTTACACTCAGACTCTATGATGGCATGCCTCGTGAGCGCACGCAGTTGGTGCTGAACTGGTGGAGAATGGCGGTCCCACTGAAACAATTTCAGAGGCTCCTGGGGCATATGGCATCCTCAGCGACGGTCACGCAGCTCGGGTTGATGCATATGAGACCGCTTCAGCACTGGCTTCAGACTCGAGTCCCAAGATGGGCATGGCACCACGGGGCACATCACGTGGCCATCACGCCGATCTGCCACCACCTGTTCAGCCCTTGGACAGACCTTGCATTTCTGTGGGCAGGGGTCCCCTTAGTGCAGGTGTCCAGGCACATTGTGGTCACCTCAAAGCGTGGCTGGGGCGCCGTGTGCAACGGGCATGCAGTTGCCAGCTCCTGGACAGGGCCATGACTGCATTGGCATATTAACTGCCTTGAGTTGCTGGCAGTATTGCTCGCCCTGCGGAGGCTTTGGCCGTTGATCCAGGACAAGAACGTGTTGGTCCAGACGGACAACACGGTGACGGTAGCATACATCAACTGCCAAGGTGGCTGTGCAAGGTCAGGGAGGATGAGGAGCAGGTCATCCTAGTAGCACCTTACTGGCCCACCCAGATTTTGTTCTCGGAACTTATGGACCCCCCCGGAGAATTCGCCTGAGGAAGGACCTTCTTTCTCAGGGATGGGGCACCATCTGGCACCCACGACCAGACCTCTGGAAGACCTAAGTGGCCTACCGCCCGCGGTGGTAGACACGATCACTCAGGCTAGGGCTCCCTCTACGAGGCACCTGTATGCCTTGAAGTGGCATCTGTTTGCTAAGTGTTGTTCTTCCTGATGCAAAGACCCCCAGAGATGCGCAGTCGGGTCAGTGCTTTCCTTCCTGCAGGAGAGGCTGGAGGGGCAGCTGTCCCCCTCCACCTTGAAGATGTACGTGGCCACTATAACGGTGCACCACGATGCAGTTGACGGTAAGTCTCTTGGGAAACACGACCTGGTCATCAGGCTCCTTAGAGGCACGAGGAGGCTGAACCCTCCCAGACCGCATCTCGTCCCCTCGTAGGACCTCTCCGTGGTCCTACGGGGAGCTCCATTTGAGCCCCTGGAGTCAGTCGAGCTAAATGCACTCTCCTTGAAGACTGCCCTCCTGATTGCACTCACTTCGATCAAGAGGGTAGGGGACCTGCAGGCGTTCTCTGTCGGTGACACGTGCCTGGGGTTCGGTCCAGGATACTCTCACGAGGTACTGAGACCCCGACTGGGCTATGTGCCCATGGTTCCCACGACCCCATTTCGGGATCAGGTGGTGAACCTGCAAGCGCTGCCCCAGGAGGAGGCACACCCAGCCTTGTTGTTGCTGTGTCCAGTGCGTGCTTCGTGCATCTAGTTGGATCACACGCAGAGCTTTAGACACTCTGAGCAGCTCTTTGTCTGCTTTGGAGGACAGCGGAAAGGGAGCACTGTCTCCAAACAGAGGCCCACTGGGTCATTGATGCCATCGCTTTGGCACATACCCCTAGTGTCACTACATCGACACAACATCGAGTGAGTGACAGATAGGGAACATCCTGGTTACCTTCGTAACCTCCGTTCCCTGATGGAGGGAATGAGACGTTGTGTTCCTTCTGCCACAACACTGAACTACCCGCTGAAATGGCCGGGACCTTGTCTCGACTCCTCAGCACAAAACCTGAATGAGTGGTTGCGAGCCAGCTCCTTTTATAACCGTATTTACGGGGGAGTGGCATGCAAATTCCACTCGCCAATTCTCATTGGCCTTTCTCAAAGATCAGATGTGTTTAAGGCTCCCAAGGGCGACCCCTAGTGTCACTACATCGACACAACGTCTCGTTCCCTCCATCAGGGAACAGAGGTTACGAAAGTAACCAGGACGATTCATACAAGATCTGCTGTTGGCTTCATGTTACGTAAATATATTTCATAAAAACTATTTTACAATAAGGCTATATGAATTTCAAAAGCATTTGTTTAAAGTGATAGTTCACCCAAAAATGATAATTATCTCATGATTTACCCACCCTCCTGGCATCCCAGATGTGGATGACTTTCTTTCTTCTTCTCTTTATCATTCTTGTGTTGTTATGTCTGTAAACTGTACAGACCAGTTTAATAATATTCATTAGAAATACAAATGTTCTATTAACCTTTTAAACAGTGTGCCTCATTCATGAAACATGAGCAGAACAAATTTTTGTATAAATCATTCTGACGTAAATTCTCAAATTCATCTTTTTTGTATTTTTAAAAATGTTAGTTGGTACCAATGAAATTTACACCTGCTCCCGACCATGTATAAATCATGTGTAAGTCATCCGAACGTGTTGTATTCTTTCAGGTAAACTGCCATGAGTACATTTTGATAGAAGTGAAATTAAAAAAGTAATGAAAAAATTAACTAAAATAAATAAGAAAAAAAAAGCATTGTTTGCTTTTTAAACCATAGCCTATTGGTCTACTTACTTAGAAATATTTATTTACTGCTTGAATTTATTTTTTCAAAGTATAACTCTGTTTATCATTTTTCCAACAGAAGTGATTGATTTTTCTTGAAGAAATTAACGCCCTCTAATGTGACTGGTTGGACTGTTTTTTTTTTTGTTTGTTTGTTTTTGTTTGTTTTGTTTTTTTTTGTTGTTTTTTAAATATGAGCTCTATCATTTAGGTTTCATAATTAGGGGCCAAGCCCCTCATGTATTTTTAGGGGCCAAGCGCTGAAGGTGCATAGGCACCTATTGTTTCTGTTAGTGTTCTTTTTAGGGGTTTATTATTATTAGGGGTTCAAGCACAAAGGGCTAAAACCCTATCGTTTTTGCTCAGATTTGCTTTTATTATTATTTGGGGTTCAAGCACGAAGTACTAGAATCCCTATTTTTTTTTTTGCTCAGACTTTTTTTATTATTACTATTATTTTTCTGCCATAAAACTGATCGTGGAGCCCAAACTGTAAGGCGTAGAGACATGAAACTTGGTCAGAAGGTAGTACTCACTGTTGCTACTCTGGCACAAAGTCTCACCCCGATTGGCCAGACGGTGGCACTATAGTGAGCAAAACAATAACTTTGAGAAAAATGGCCATAACATTTTAACCGTTTGACACAGACTCAAGTGTCTTATATAAATGGAATCTGTGGCTTAAGGCGAACAAAATGTATGTCTCAAATGTCATTTCTGCCATGAAAATTTTCTGCCATCTTGGATTATTGCAAAACCTACTTTTACGAACTAGTCCTAGGCCATTCATCCGATCAGGACCAAAACAATGCCAAACGATTCTATGGAGTGTCAATATCAATAATCATTAAAAAAGTTAGAATTTTAAATTTACGTTAGCTACGATACGTGAAAACAGGTAGTAGGCGTGGCCACTTTTACGTAAATGGCTATAACTCTTGAACAAAATTAAATATCTTCACTAAATTTGACATACTTATTTATGGGCTCTATCTGAGGACGCACAAAAAAAGAAGTGCAGTTTTGCCACTTGGTGGCACTATAACAGGGAAAAACATGAAAATGGCTGTAACTATGTAATCATTGGTCCGATTGACTTCAAACATTGCCTGCAGTGTCTTTGTCTCAGGTGCCATCAATATCTATGAGGACATTTGCATATGTTTAAAAACATGGCTGCCATCGGCCAATCAGCTTTCAGCAGCTATTAGACAAGGTTAACAAAGGTCGATCGGAATGAAACTTGGTGGACCTATTTGACTCTTGGCCTAAGTGTGTGCAAAGTAAAAAAAAAAAATCGCTGGTGGCGCTATCATGATTTGTGTGCACGTTAACGGTTTTATATAATGCAGTGTTTCCAAAAAACACAAGTAATTCATATCATATGATAGCTCTTCTCATTCTAAACAACTTAGACTGAACCACTGGTGTCAGTCAAACCGTTCATTAAATATTTGAGATTACATTAAAAACATACTTTTGCGAACTAGTCCTAGGTTTTTCACTCAATCCGAACGAAATCAAAGACATAAGATTATCTGGAGTCTATTTATCAATAATTATCAAAAAAATATTAAACTTTTGATTATAAGTGTTAATAGCATGCCAAAATATAAGTAGTGGACTGGGCCATTTTACTTAAATAGCTATAACTCTTAAATGGAATGAGATATTGTCACGAAATTTGACAAACTTATGTAAGAGGTCATTCTGAGGACACGCATACTAAGAAATAGGGCTTAGCCACTTGGTGGCACTATAAAAATAACAGAATGTAAAATGACTTTAACAACGGGACCTCTATTCCCATCGAGTTGGCATTTTGTATTCAATTTGTGCATTGTCTTTGTTGCATATTGTTTAAGAAATGCTTAATATAATGCAGAACATGGGGGAACCCATGGAGAATAATTTCAATCAAAAATTGACTTAAATATTTATCTGTTTCTCACCCACACCTATCATATAACTTCTGAAGTCATGGATTTAACTACTGGAGTCATATGGATTACTTTTGTGCTGCCTTTATGTGCTTTTTGGAGCATAAAAATTTTGGCATCCATTCACTTGTATTGTATGGACCTACAGAGCTTAAATATTATTCTAAAAATCTTAATTTGTGTTCTGCTGAAGAAAGAAAGTCATACACATCTGGGATGGAATGAGGGTGAGTAAATGATGAGAATTTTCATTTTTGAGTGTACTATTTCTTTAAGTAGCACATGGGGGGCCAAATTGTGCTCCTTCTGAGATACAATGTTTCACATTGATTTAGTTATTGTATCTTTTAAGCCCAGAAATAGTTGTGTTCTCATTCTAATGCATGATGCACAATTTTCTGAAATTTGTGACTGGTGGAATGTTCTGCCTGAAGTATTGTTCTACAAAGGTTGATACTTTTCTATCAGGCATTATAAAAAACTTGATAAAGGCTAAGCATAATAATAAAATATTTTAACATCTCTACTTTCCTGGTAATTTATTATACAATTTAACACACTCTCTACATCAATATTATGAAAAATATTATTATTAAAAATGTCTGTTTTATTCTATTACATTAATACTTTTAAATCTACTCAAGTGATTCAGCCAAAAGTAGTGAGCGGTTTTCTCATTTCCTTGTTATTGTTGTTTGATTAATAACCTTTTTATGACATAGCCTACTAGACAGTGCTCAATTCGGTTACATGTACATTTCAAGTCTGACATTTTGATGCAAATACACTTTTTGTCCCACTGTTTACGTTCACTTTAGACCAAACTGACTGCGTTTACATCAATGCCTCACCAAGACGGGCATTGGCGGAATTATAAAGTGTATTTGACCATTTAGTCACGTACCTGCATACTTAAAAAAGTACAATTCCTGGGAAAAACTACTTAATTACAGTAACGTGAGTATTTGTAATTCATTACTTTACACCCCTGCTATTCTGTGGGGAATACCTTGTCGAATGATACCAATTTTATCAATGTTCGCCATTTCGTAATTTTATTGTAAAATGCTGTATTTTACAAATGCATTGGCGTGTCGTTACGAAATTCGGTATATGTCATCGGCACAATGCCCTGAAGGTGCTCAACAATGTAGTGATTCCTACTCAATTCACCGATGACATAGTGATTTTTGATCACGTGTCACTTAAGGTGTGGTTATGAGTGTATCAGATGACCCCTCCCCCTTTGCAATACGGGGCACCAGTTAAGAATACTATCTTAACAATTTAAGAACACTCCAAAAAGAGCTGTTTGATAATTTAGAATTAATGTAAACTAGAGGGAGTTGGTCAGCTGATTTATCTGAAGGATTTGTGAGAGTCTGGACAACTAATAGGGTCTTTGATCATCAACACAATGAAGACACATGTAATAAAATTAATGAAATTTATTAACAATAGATATACAAGAGTAAATACCACAACGATTAATAATGTTAATAATGAATATGCACTGCTAAAGGATAATAAACTAATAACCAAAAAGGAAAGTACTGAATTAAACAATAAAACAAATAAATGATTTGAACACAGAGTGGATAAATGCAATGCTGTTGAACTGAATGCAGCAATGGGAGAGAATTGTATGGGAATGCTCCTTATGGGAAACCACCTAATGGCTCTGGCAAAATGGTGATATATAATGCTTATTTATCATTAAACAAATAAAATGCCTATTATTTGTAACAAGCTGACCCCAGGTAACTGTTATCTAAGCAAGTTAGAAAAACATATGCTGCAGGTATAAACTAATGCCAAGGTCTCTAGAAAGAGGTTTGGTAAGTTTATATTAACGTTCCACGCAGTCAGGTGATCAGTCCGGCAATAGAGACGTCTTCCACTGGCAGTGCGGGTAGCGTGCAGTGGGAAGGGCGCAGAGTTGCGATCCAGTAGTCGTTGCCACGCTGGGCTGGAGGATGCTGAACTTTGTTTATGCCAAGAGGGTCCTTAAAAAGTGGACTGGCAGCTGGGTCAGTTGAATCTTGACAGGGCCCTTTGCAGGTTGGCTGCATCACTGAGGATCCGTGTGGGACAGGCAATGTCTGCCGATGCAGAGGTCCTTTGTGGACTTGGCTGTGCTGCTGGAGGGGCTGTAAGGGTCAGATAAGGTCCCTCAATGCTGGGACCCTTTTTCAGCTAGAGTGCAGCAATATAGCAATAAAGCAATATAAGAGGTTTTGCTCGCAAAAGCTTAACCTCAACTATCTTGTAGCCTCTTTCCTTGTCAGGTCAGAAACTCAGGACATGGTGTGTCTGCTAATGTCTCCTTCCCCATCAAGTTGGAAATGCAGGACCAGGGTGTGTCTACCCGCGGGACATATTTATCCCTTTCTGATGAGGAGGAGATTGAAATCTGGTGCCTTTCCGATCCTGGAGTGTGATTGGCCACTGGTGTCTGAAGTGGCCACAGTGTTGCCCACCCTAATGTGGAACTCATTTGCATAGCATAAAGTACAGTGTTAAAACAGTGTCTTTAATGTTTTACCCATGCATTATTTCTTTACCAAACCTCTTTCAAATTATTAAAGGCATCATATGGAACAGATAGAGACCAAACACGATAAGAAACAGTTAAGTCATCCTCCATGCATTCGTTTATCTGTTAATAGGTCTGTTCCATGAACTGTTGTGTTAACAGTCAATAACCATTAACATAAACTGTGCTTTGCATGAAGATGGAGTGGATGTGTTGCAGTTTATATTAATTTAAGGCCTCCAAACCTATAGATCTATAGAATAGATTTCTGTGGTCCTTCACTGCTGCTACATCCGGGAGGTCCTGAAGGAATTTATGGTAGTTTTTGCTTAAACCTTAGGAACGAGTTTGGTGTGTGCAGAAGGTCCCCCTTCCTGCCCTGTAAGAGGTGTCTGGCAGTTGTCTTAGCATCTTATCTGATGTTGCTGAACATTTGTTTATGTTCATTCACCAAGGATCCAATCACAGTGAGGTACATCTTCTTCTACACCGGCAGTTAGAGAGGGGCCCTGCCATAAACTGGTCCCTGGAATGCCATCTTAACTGATGTTCACCACAACAAGTTTCAGGACAGCGCCAGCTTGTGGTAAAATATATATATATATATATAACAAAATATATAAAAATGTTAATAACTTTTGATAATTGTGACCCTGCACTCTGACCCCAGCTTAGCTGGGATATGTGGAAAAAAAAAAGAATTTCACTGTATATGTGCAAAATGTATAATGTGTGATAAATAAATATAATTATTAAATTAATAAAATTAATTAATTATAATTATTAATTATTATTAATTATAATTTTAGCCTGTTGTTATGACACTGCTCTTAATAGATTCCTTGGGTCAAGCCGAGTTCAGTGATACCACATTTGTCATGGTCGGCCAAACTTCCTGTCGGCCATTATTAATTTAATTGAAAACATACCTTTTCTAACTCCTCCCACAGCGATAATCAAATTTTCACCAAATTTTCATCATCTTCAGACCATGCTAATCAAAAGTTTTTGTGAGCTTGCAGTCTAAACTGAATGTAACTACACCAAAAAACATGTACCACCAAATAATACCAAAAAATACTTCTTTCTTGTTGTCATTTTCACTAATTGCACAAAATTTACTCAAATTCAAAAATTACTCTATAGCATCGCCTCTTTAAATAATTCACACGTTCTGACAAACTTGCATGTTGATTCAGTCTGATAAATTGTTCAATTGAATGAATGGAATCATTCAGGGCTGTGTTAACAAAAAGCATTGTTAGCCCAAGTTGCTCGTAAAGACTATTGGAGCCTATGGTACCTACAATCAACTTACACTAACGATGCTTTTAGGAAACACAGCCCAGAATGGTTAATAAATGAACATCTGACTCACTGCACTGCATTTCTTTACTGTCAGTCATCTCTGACTTCAAAATAACAAATGTTTGGTATACTATCCCTTAACTGGCACTCCCCTTTTTTAGCATTTACCAGAAAATTACATTTTCAAATTGAAATGGTTGTTACTCTTGAATGCTTGGGACTAGAGACCTAATTTTGGTCTCTATTTAAAGAAGACACTTGGGAGATTATTGTGAAATCAGTTGTTATTTTTTTCTAAAAAGTTATAGAACTTTAAGTTTATTGAAATGAAAATGCAATGCACTAAAATTGTATTTAATTTATTAAAAAATATATAAAACATATATAGAAAATTAAAGCCATATATAAAACAAGTTGTGTCCCAAATTATAAAATACTATATTTATCAAAAATTTACTAGGCGCAGTACCAAAAGTGGCCTGAAATCAGAACTCCATTGGTGCAAGAGTGAATAAAATTAATTTCAGAAATATTTTTGAAAAGCTAATTTCAGAAACACCACTCAGACCACATATGAGGACACACTATTTTATAGCAAAACGTATTAAATTCATTACATATTATAATTATTATAATTACATTTATTATGCATGGTTATAGTGTAAGTTTTGTTAGGAGTGGAAGCCAGTAATTATTCTAACAAACATATCATATGTTTCTGCCATAAATTATATAATAGATTGTTTACACCACTAAATAAAATAATAAATGATCCAAAAAGCCCATTCATTCACACTGATCAGCACCTGTGCATTTAGCTTTAGTCCTATAGCTGCTATGATTCCAAACACAGAATATGCGCTCCTGCCGGTTTGGCGTTTATTCCTCCTCAAAACTGTGTGGGACTTATTCCAAAGTACTCAAATCTAGCTAGATTGTAGTGTTTTTCTATAGATCCATCGAAAGAAGCAACGAAAATGTTAGATTTCAGCTCCATTCAGTCATCAGAAAAGGAAGAAAGCTCAGAGCGTAATGGTGGCCTTAGGTTCTCTATCCAAACAAACACTAGGATGACTTCACTGTTCTGGAATGAGCAAGGCTAACCCCTGTAACCTGTGTTGAAGAAATTCTGAAATAATGGACTCAGAAGCAGAAGCTGTTTTTCCGTAAGGTTAATTTCTTGCAAGAAATTGTTTCAGTTACCATTTGGAATGCTAAAACTTCTTGATGAGTGAACACAGAGCCTTCTCAACATTGTTTTTTTAGAAGTATCTGTGGAGTGCAACCCCCACCTTCGCAAACTCTACACACAGCTGCTCCTGCTTTCATCTCTGAGTTTCGGCTGTTAATTTTCTCAAGTCGTTAACCTTGCTGTTATCTTAAACACCCACACTAGAGTAAAAAAAAAGCATCTTCTTCAACACACACACACACACACACACACACACACACACAGAGAGAGAGAGAGAGAGAGAGAGAAAACATTAGTTCAAATAGAGGACAGCACAGTTCAACAGAGGACAGCGTTAAAAGCAATGAGTAACAGAAGAATAAACTTATTCTTTTTATAAGACATATATTGAATGAGCATAAATTCCCATAACACCTGTCAATCAAATCTTGACTAGCTATCCATTATCTGGATCTATTCACTGAAACAGCCAATGCACATTTTGGAGGGCCATGGAGCCTTTGATCTGGTTTGATTGACAGCTCCGGCCATGAATCATAGAGATACTCGTGGGTGGGCTCAAGCAACGCAGAAGTTTCACCAGAATAGCGGAGACCTCAAGACCTCAATGCTGACTGATAAAATACGTTTTATAATCAATATTTTAATGATAATAGACATTTTATTTATGTGATGATGCAAGCAAAGGATGATCAGTCAATTTTTTGGATAAAATGGTCGAGTCTACTTTCAGTCGTGGAAATTTTCCATGGATTGTATGCTTGAATTTCCTGCCATCATCCGATTGGATCATGACCAGAAGATATAAAAGATAAGTAATACCGCTCACATGTTGCATGTTTTAAAATCCACTCATTCTGTATTTTAATGCATTATTATAATGACGTCATTCAGATTGTAAAATAGTGGGCATATTTCGAAGCTATAGACTTGTAGCTTTCAAACGATATAAGGTTTGTCAAGATTAAAGTCGGATATGAAGGTTATATAGTCCAATAAAAAAATAAATAAAAGAAAAATAAAAAAAAAGAAAATGCTAAAAAAGCAGAAAACTTTCCATATATGGGACAGTGCCAGTTAACGGGATAAACTAGCTCTTCAGTATACTTACTGTCTGATTGTTCATATGACAACTAAAGAAGAAAACATTTGCAACATTTTGTCAGGAATTTATTTCAGTTTTAATTTATTGTATTTAAATGTTTTATCAATTTTATTATGAAATGAAAAAAAGAGTTCACATCTATCTGAATGTGTGTATTTTGATAAAATAATTGAAATATGATAGAATGTATCATGCTGCATCAAGACTTATTTTGTAATCAAATCATAATGATGTTTCTAAAAATGCTAATAACTTTTGATAATTTTAGTTTATTGTCATTGATAGACTCCTTGGCTGATGCCAAGAACAATGTATATTACATTACAAGTAATTCTATTCATTCCTTTTCAAGCAGTTTGCATAAAATCTTCACAAAAATGCTATTTTCACAAATTTTTGCCATTCTTGTGCTTGGCCCAGATAATTGCTGCCTGCAGCTATATTTTTAAATGTATACATCCAGATTGCTCTTGCCCTGGCTAGAGGTATCTATCAGTCCCAGACAACTGACACAACACCATGCAGTAAGAATGAGGATGAGTAACCTCAAGCAAAATGCCACAGAGCTTTAGCTGTGATGTTCTATTCCATTGTTTGTGTGTGTATATAAAATGTGTTGAAAAAAAGGGAGAAAAATATTGGCACACTGCTGATGTTCTAGTTTAATTACATTGTTTTGACCTAAACAGAACAAACAAAATGTTTCATTTTGTTTGACCTGATGAAGACCCATTCGGAGTCGAACGTATTTTTCTCCCTTTTTTCTATGGATTTTAATTTGTAGATGTAAACATACATTAGATTAGATTAAACTTTTAACCTGTGATTAAAACCTTTCATCTGCGATTGATTTTGTTTGTCCTGATGAATTCTGATCCTATCTATAGATTGTTAGTACAAAGGGCCGATCAAGCAGGTTAAGAAAATGTCTCAGCAGCATGTACAATGTCACAAGCCCTGAATATGGCAGCATAATTTAAGAAGAAAGGACTGCACAGGTCTCGGATAGACCGCCTCCCCTCTCATCATTGTGGCCAGAAATAAAGAGTGCGGGCTGCTGACTAAAGCGAGTATGGGAGAGGAGGGAAGTAATAACAAACACCTGTCGCTGGTAAGCACTCGTTAAATGCCGAATTAACGCTCTCCTTCTGTTCAAGAGATCCGTTTGTCCCATGTCCCTGCATGCAAACAATGGGGAAGCGGGTAATCGCTTCCAAAACAAGATGAGCCATTGTACTCGCAAATGTAACTGTGATTTTTAAAACAAACTTTAAAGTTTAGTGCAACAGAATGATCAGATTCCTTGTTGGCACAACTCACTGTCAGTCTATAAACTTTGTTAAGATAAAACAGCAGACTTTAACGCTGACTGGTGCCAGAAACAACGACACAGTCAGTCAGGTGTTAGAATCCTATTAACTAGAAGCTACTGACATGTAACACAAACTAGTGATGGGGAGTCGACTCCATAAGAGTCGATTCCTTGACTCTGACTCATCCTAGAATCGGAGTCGACTCTGATACAGGAATCGATTATTTTGTTTGACTCCGTAACATTCTGAACAGGATGTTGTGATTGGCTCAAAATAATGAATTTGCGTTCTTAAGAACCAATCACATCCTCTACAAACACCTGTTGGTTGGTGGGACACCACCTCATTCATCATGTGCATTTTTGTATGAGATATTGTGCATGTGTGCAAAAGAGAGAGAGGGTGTGACAGATATTAAAGCTTTCAGAAGTTTGTGCAGTATTACATCAATGCAAGGGACAGTGGTTGGAGAAGTGGATTCTCCCAATTTGTCTAGTTTCTGTTTGACAATGAAATTATTTCCAACCCAGCCTGTTTCTTGTTATTTTCTCTCTTAAAATTGGATATGAGCAGCAACTAGGGAATGACATTTTAAGGTAAAGTTATGCAATGTCTCTAATTATAATAGCAGGAGATTATGTTTTCATGTCACACATTTTAAAAACTCTTAAGAGAAAATAAAATCTAAATTTAGTGTGCGATAAAGACTGCAATCTTCACAGGGCCATCGCCAGAACATATGGAATAGGAAACATTATTAACTTACAGGTAAGCTAGTGATATTTTATCAAAGCAATAACCACACCAATATATCTTAATTAAACCCACTGCTATTTAATCCGTTGTGGTCGAGACTGTTGAGTTTAAAAAGCTGACGTTTTACAAATTTCACCTTATGTTTCATAAAAAATAGATTTCACGTACCATACTGTATGTTCCATTTAAAAACAATGGTCCAAATCAATTTTTTATTTTTTATTTTATTACATCTCCATAATATGCCTATTAATAGTTACTGAAATGAATCAAGCAAGAAAATATGTGCAATTTGTTTTTCCATTGGCATGGAAGCCATCTAGACTAAAGTAAGCTTCTCCCATCTCACTAATGTTAGTCTTTGGATTTGGGTAGGAGAAATTGACCAGCAGTTAGAGAAAAACTTCAACTTTATCATGGAGCGGCAATCGGATGCAGTAAGCAGTGGACTGAGTGAGCTATGTACGAGTGAAAATTAAACTAAATTTTTATAATCCTGATGATTGTCTGCTCATGCCTGACAAGCAATTTTGGGAGTGAAAATAAGTCACATGGGAAGGCACTGCCCACTAATGGCCATTCCTGGCAATGGCCCTGAATTTGAAAACTATCCTGATTAAAAATAAATGGAGTCGAAGCCATCGACTCTAACGGCTGGAGTCGGGAATCGGAGTTGACTCCAAAAAACTCTAAATTGAATACCCCTAACACAAATGCATTGTCACCAGGACTTGCACTCTAAAATGTACCTTTCACCTTTTAAAATATGATATTATCCTTGATTATATATGAGAGAAATTGAGACAAACCTTTGATCTTTTCTGCTGATGTCAGCCTCTGTTTGCTTGAAGTGTGGAATGCTTGCTTATTGACCTTGTGAATAAACCATGCCCTGCCTGATAGTACATCTATAAAATGAGACCACCACCTAGTGGTAGTTGCTTTGCTCACACAAAGTTACGTGCGGATCGTGAAAGGCAAAACCTGTGGAAAGGAAGTCTCAAAATTCAAATGAATCAAAGGGAATTGATCCAAATAGATGTCAGTGAATGTGTGTGTATCTCTTGTTCCACAAATTCACATTCAGTGCTTCACAAGAACAATTTGTGTTTGATTTGGAACATCTCCCTTTGGTTGCACACACAAATTGTGATGTGTTTGTACAAAAAAGGAACATTTGTATTTACAAATCTGTCTCCATTTGTACAAATTCCAAAACATTCATTTAATGATAAATTGCACAGATAAAAGTTGAAATGCATTTTTGAGGGTTGAAATACACATTTGTTACGTTTTTTTTTTTTTTTCTTCAAATAAATGGGTACATATGCACATTTATGAATAAATTTAGGACTTATCCATTGGTAGTTGTTTTTGTGTGAGTCAGCCATGATAAAAACTGCTAAAAAAAAGTCTCAAAGCTCAAATGAATCAAAGAGAATCAACACAAATAGACATCAATGAATGCATGCATGCATTTCCTTGGTTGTATACATAAATTGTGAAACATTTATACAAAAGGGAACATTTGTGTTCACAATATGTCTCTATTTGAACAAATCCTAGCACATTCATTTAATTTTGAATTTCACAGACAAGTTGAAAGGCATTTGTCTGTGGACTTACAATCCACAGACAATTTGCAACATTTATCAAATTGATGGATAAGTATGCTCGCATTTGTTAATCATTTTGAGTCTAATTTCATCCCATACAAGTCTAGATAAATGTTTTAATGCAAAGAGGAACTTGATGATAGATTTTATTATTATGAGTGATAAATGCCCCCCCCCCATTTGTAACCTAACACCCCCCTCTCTATTAATTTGCTCTCAGCGCCCCCTGGCATCCTTTGAACGCCCCTGTTGAGAACCTCTGATGTAGAACAACATCTGCCGAAATCAATACCAAAAGGTTTTTTTATAGGTGTTTTTTAAGCTACCTTGTTTCAAATCATTTATGATTAATTACACAACTTTGAAAGCTCACATTTACCGAATTCTGAATAGTGCCTTTTAGGCTCACATTCAATTGGTAAGATTATTTTATTTTTGAATGTTCTTCACTCACATGAACTGAATTCTGAATGTTGAAGCATGCCCCTTTTTAGCTGAGGCAGCCTCCACTTTAACTTTAATAAACTCATCATATTGCTTGCTGTGTCAAGCTTTAAGGTGAGTTATCAAAGTACAGCAGTTGTGTTAAACATTTTATTGGTAGTTCCACCTTGTGAAATTCTATCAGTGCAAAGTTACAAACTGCAACTCTGCTGTCACCCAATTAAAAGTCAGCACAAGAGACAATTTCTGTCACAGCACAAGTTGTAGGCTAATTGTCTGACACGTTTTTCTGCACCTTTTTGACAGGAAAGTATTGACCCTAATCATCTGTTTCTACAAAATCGACCAATGTCAGATAGCTGCAGATAAATGCTTTTACTGGCCAATATGGATGTTTGTCTGATATATTGTTGCGTCTCTTGAATTTATTTATAAATATGTTGAAATTTGCACTACCATTTTTATCTACCATTTTAATACCTAAATGTTGCTGTGGATGTGTTTTAACTTCATTTCCAAGAATTCAGAAATATTTGAGGAGAGGAGACAGCGGCAGATGAGAGAGAGAGAGAGAGATGCACGGAGCTGACTGTGTGTGTGTCTACGTATCAATGTGAGGCAACAGCTGAAAAGCATACCTTCTGTGTATTTGGTTTTGAATTGCTGAAAAGCAGTCTGTTATGTGTGACACTGAAAAGTACTGTGGTGTGTAATTAAAGTCTCACATGGATTGTCAAGCCGTTCCCAGCTTCCTGCTTTTGCTATCATTAAATTCTTACACTGGTGCTGAATCCCGGGAGAATTGGAGGAAATACGCCGACATGGAGTCCTCGCAGTTGGCGAACGTCATCAAGTCCCTCACTAGTATGCACCATGCGCAACATCAGGCTCTACTTGAGCTATGCCAGGACCAGGATCACTGATTCCAGGAGGTGCTCCAAGCTCAAGCAAAGGACTGGCACGTGATCTGGAGTCTACTGCACCAGGAGAAAGCCCCGGCTGTGACCCTGGACCCAGCAGCTCCCATGCCTCCCCCATGCCTGGGGCTGGTCGCATGATCAGTGGGTGGCCAGACTCATCCCACTGTTGTCCGGGGAAGCTCAACTCGTGGTGCAACAACTACCAGCAGCAAGTCTCCTGAGAGAGACCATCCTGCAGCGGGTCGGTCGCATCCCTGAGTAATACTGTCAACTCTTCCAGTCAATGAAGATGGATGTGCGTGACCGCCCGTTTGCTTTCTCTCAATAGCTCCGGGATGCCTGCCGGAAGTGGCTGCTGGCTGAGGACCGCGACGCCGAGGGAGTCATCGATCTTGTGGTACTGGAGCAGCTTATCTGTCGTCTACCGAAAGGAACGGTGGAGTGGGTCCAGTGCCACCGCCCGGCGTCGCTGGAGGAGGCCGTCCAACTGGCGGAGGACCATATGTTGGCATATCAGAAGGCGGAAGAGCCCTCCCACTCACTCTCTCTCCCCAGTGCTTACTGCAATCAGAAACCGGTGTTGACATTATAGTGCTCAGGTGTGTGTACACTTACCACTTTCTCTCCGGACACACGCCCCCGCCACCACAAATACAAATTTCAATATTACAGTGGGCCTGCCTTTATTGGTTGTCAGGAGTGGTACTGTATGCAAACATGCTTTCCACTGCCATACGTGTTGCATTATGTGTCATCATGCTTCATATTCTACAGAGCAGAATTCACAGCACTTGCTTATGTAATTACTGTAATACAGTCCTGAAACTAAACATATTACCACATATTGCTGTTGAAGCTACTTTTGTGTGCAACATCATTCAAACACATCAAAACATGTACTGTAACTCCTAAAGCTTTCAAGCTACATCCACAAAATTTTGCACAGACATTCAGTTTTGACTTGTGTAGCTATGACTTTTTTAACTGCCCTGGAACGGATGAAAAAACTAAATCTAATAGACTTACATTAATGGAATGTCCTAATAGGCCAAATAATGCTAAAGTATCTATCAATCTATCTGACTGTCTGTCCGTCTGTCCGTCCGACCGACCGACCTTATTTTTGTCTTTCTATCCTACTTTCTCACTTCCAATAAACCCTCGACACCCGACCTCCACAGGGTAAGTGGCAGCCTTCCATCCATTTCCCTTGCACTCGGCGGCCTGATCAGCATATTTTAGCTTCTTCCTCTCATAGGCTGCCTCCAGTCCATCTTCGCATGGGACAGTAAGTTCAATCATTATAACTTTCTTAGCTGATGCCGACCATAACACTATGTCCGGCCTCAAGAAGGTAGTGGTGATCTCAGAAGGAAATTTTAGCTGCTGGCCAAGGTAGACCACCATTGACCAATCACTTCCATGTGCCAAGATTGATCTTTTCTCCCTCTGTGCCTTGTGCAGCACCTCCCTTTTTAATTAAATCAATGTACTTCTTCTGAGGAGCATGATGGCCTTTGTTGGCCTTTATTCTACGCACCTCAAGGATCTCTGCCAGCTTTCGCAGAACCAGATCATGCTACCACCTGTACAGTCCTTGTGCCAAGGTGATCTTGCACCCAGCCAACATATGCAGATTTTCTCTTGGGGCCCCACAGAGGGGACAACCCTCCTCTTTACCATATCCACAGAGAGAAATTTCCAGGGCTTGTAAGAATGTCATAGGTGGATCTTATTAGAAATCTTAGTCTAGCCTGGGGTATCTTCCACAAATCAGCCCATCCTAAAACTCTGTTAGATGCACCTTCCCATACTGTCCAGCGCCCTTGCTGCTGCTGGCTGACTGCTCGAATCATATACCCCCCCCCTTCCATCTTAGTTACTTCTCTCACTACCATCACTTTCTTCTGTTTTTTATAGGCTGCTGACCACAGTTTGGGAGCCATCCCCCATCCAAGGCCTGCTGTTCCTGATTGGGTTCTTACAACAATCTCTTGTCGCTTCAGTCTTGAAACCACCCTGTTTACAACCTCCTCTGACTTCCAGGCATGGCCTGATCAGACCTGGGCTTGACAAGCCCTCACTGACTGGTCTGTTGATTCCCTTAGTTCTAAGAACAGCCTGGTCTTCTCCTGCTTGTAACCCAGGGTGATGGATTTTAATGACAGTTGTAAGGCATTTCTTCCAAACAATGCTATGTCTGAGAAACAATACAGCAAACCCAGCCACTTCCTGATGTAACTGTTGGCCTTGGTGTCCATCCTTGCCACTGCTGCTGCAGTGACCTCACACATCTTTAGCGGCCACATCAGGCGAAGTTACAATGTAAATTGGTAACACCAGACCTTGTATTTGCCTGTGAGATGACAATTGTCTATTTTATCCAAGCCCTCTTACAGCTGCTTCAGAACCAACCCTGCCATGTGTTTATCTGACAGATCTGCTGTGTATTCTCTCCCAAAACATCAAATGGGCTGCTCTGCCAGCACCGGTATTCTTGCACCATCCACCTGAAACAATATCTGGTCGCTTATAATCCCCTTATGAATAGAAAGGCTGCGTGAAAGGCTGTGTGACTTTGCTGGCTTGATCTTCATCCTGGCCCATGCCAAAAGCTCTTCTAGCCTTTTTAAGAGTCTTTGTACATGCAGCAGTCTGGAGGATACTTGTGACATCATCCATATAGCTGAGCAGTGCTGGCAATCTAACCCCAGATTGTGCATGGGTTCCTCGTGCCATCTGTCTGGCACCAATTAGGATGATCTCGAATACAGCTGTGAACAGGATGGGAGAGATTGAACATCCCATTGCAATCCCTTTTTCTAGTTGCTGCCATCTTGTGTTGCATGACATATTTTCAGGTCCCCATAGTAACTATCTACCAAGCTCTTAATGAACTCTGGTACATGGAAAAACTATAGTGCATAGCCAACGAGCGGGTGTGGAATTGATCCATAGACATTTGCCAGGTCCAGCCAGACTACATGGAGGTATTTCTTGTCTCTCTTGGCAGACTGGATCTGCTCCCATATTACTGACGCATGCTCCATACATCCTGGAAAACCTGGTACGCCTGCCTTCTGGCAGCTTGTGTCTATGTATCCATTCTTCAAGAGGTAATCAGTCATCCTCCTTGCTACCAAAAGAAAGCATTTCCCTCCAGATTCAGTAGAGCAATGCTCCTAAACTGACATAAACTATATTGCCAAAAGTATTCGCTCACCCATCCAAATAATTGAATTCAGGTGTTCCAATCACTTCCATGGCCACAGGTGTATAAAATGAAGCACCTAGGCATGCAGACTGCTTCTACAAACATTTGTGAAAGAATGGGCCGCTCTCAGGAGCTCAGTGAATTCCAGCGTGGTACTGTGATAGGATGCCACCTGTGCAACAAGTCCAGTCATGAAATTTCCTCGCTACTAAATAATCCACAGTCAACTATCAGTGGTATTATAACAAAGTGGAAGCGATTGGGAATGACAGCAACTCAGCCACGAAGTGGTAGGCCACGTAAAATGACAGAGTGGGGTCAGCGGATGCTGAGGCGCATAGTGCGCAGAGGTCACCAACTTTCAGCAGAGTCAATCGCTACAGACCTCCAAAGTTCATGTGGCCTTCAGATTAGCTCAAGAACAGTGCGTAGAGAGCTTCATGGAATGGGTTTCCATGGCCGAGCAGCTGCATCCAAGCCATACATCACCAAGTGCAATGCAAAGTGTCGGATGCAGTGGTGTAAAGCACGCCGCCACTGGACTCTAGAGCAGTGGAGACGCGTTCTCTGGAGTGACGAATCACACTTCTCCATCTGGCAATCTGACCTCAACCCGATAGAGCACCTTTGGGATGAATTAGAGCGAAGACTGCAAGCCAGGCCTTCTCGTCCAACATCAGTGTCTGACCTCACAAATGCACTTCTGGAAGAATGGTCAAAAATTCCCATAACGCACTCCTAAACCTTGTGGAAAGCCTTCCCAGAAGAGTTGAAGCTGTTATAGCTGCAAAGGGTGGGCCAACGTCATATTAAACCCTATGGATTAGGAATGGGATGTCACTTAAATTCATATGCATCTAAAGGCAGATGAGCGAATACTTTTGGCAATATAGTGTATGTTGCTGGATTCCTGCTCTCTGGATATAAAGATGGCTACTG
The DNA here is from genome assembly GCF_019703515.2 of Myxocyprinus asiaticus. Taxonomy (NCBI): domain Eukaryota; kingdom Metazoa; phylum Chordata; class Actinopteri; order Cypriniformes; family Catostomidae; genus Myxocyprinus; species Myxocyprinus asiaticus. Next base: position 16,030,735 of record NC_059371.1, on the reverse strand, counting down.
CCCTTCGCCATTCCAGGGGTATGCACTGCTTTTTCCAGGCAACTCTCGGTAGTGTCCATAACAGTTTAAGAACTGTTGGACACTGCTTATACAAGGTATCCAATTAGGGCCCAGGGCTGAAGTTGCCCTGGATTTTTTTACCACTTGCCTGATCTCACTCAACTTGGGTGGAGCTACATCAAATCTCACTACTGGCTCCGCTGGCTGTGGGACATATCCAGGTGAGCCTAGCGGGCTGTTTTTATGGGGATCCTAAAATTGTAGTCAGTGACATAATCTCTTGAATTAGATTTTCTAGTTAATCTAATCTGATTGCTTTTAGATTACTTTTGGATTACTTCTTTTCTGACCTCATTCTTGTTCATTTAAGCAGGATAAGCAGGTAACATTTTTGAATAATGTTGCTTAAAATTCATTAAATGCTTTAAAGAAAACTTATTTAATGGATCAAAATATGAGAATTGCAATGATTTATGTATGTGTGTTTTACTCCCTATTTGTCTGTTTCAGAGTGAAACAAAAAAGGAACTTAAAATGTTCTTACTCAGGCATAACAAATGACATCCATGTGAGGTAACAGATCAAAACACTTTACCAAAACACTTGAAGACTTACTGAATGTATATCAGCTGTAGGCTAGTTTAAAATGAAAAATGTAAAAAAAAAAATTTAAATGAAGAAGAATTAAATGGATTAATAAATTAATTAAAATTTCCTGCAGTTGTCTAAATAACATGTAATCATGTAATTCATAAAAAGTAACTGTAATCTGATTATGAGTATTTTTAAAATGTAATCTAATTACAAGCACTTTTTTAAATTTTTTTTTATCTGATTTTGTAATCCTGATTGCATGTAATCTGTTACTACCCAGCACTGGAGGTGGCATACGAGCAGAAACAGAACATGTTCCCACATGTGAAGGACAGGCTACTCTAGCTACCCCCATCTCATTAGTAATGGCATGAGTTGTCTCCATATAACCTCTCTCTCACTCCACCTATCCTCACCCCCGTCCACCAGAACTCATTTTCTTATCACTACAAAAATGTAGAGAATCAGAAAGCACCTATTCCTCCTCCTATATGCTATTTCCACCTCTCTATCGCTCTGCCCTTGTTACCACCTCTTTCTATCTTTTCTTGCTCTGCACTGACTTTCATTTTATCGTTAACTGCATATTTGGGGAGAATAAGTGCTCTCTCTCTCTCTCTCTCTCTCTCTCTCTCTCTCTCTCTCTTTCTGTCAGAGAGCAGTAGAAAGCTGCTCTTCACACTCAGGGGAGCATCTGTGGTCTGATTTATCCTCTTGTAGATTCTACTGATTGTTTAGATCAGTGTTACTATCAGAAATAATGAATCATTTTTTCTTTAGTTATTAATTAATATTTAAATTAAATAATAGAATCTAACTCATTAAAGCCTCATACGGGGCAGCAGTAAATGTAGTACGCTACATTCAGGAGCGGGTTTGGTTATTAGCAATAATTAATAATTATCAAAGATAATCATTAATTATTCAAATCAATGGAACATTGATTAGAATTAACACTAGTTTATTGATCCTTCAAATTCAACAATCATCAAAGATAATTATCAGTTATCAAAATCAACAGAATATTAATAAGGATAATATTGCCGGGGCACCACCCTGGAATCAGGGACTAATAACCAGACAGTATAACCGTCTCAATATTAGATTGTTCTCTTAAGAAAATCGACATTCAAAAGGAAACAATGAAGGCTTGAATCCGAGCACTGACATCCCCTGCCAGCATTTGACACAGGTGTATGCAAAACAAACCAAAACACTTCTCTTTGAAATATAACAAAGTTTATTTATGCAATAATATCAATTAATAATCAATACAATTGAGTCAATAAACTTCTGACTTACAGCTACAAACTAAACAGTGACATGATTAGATATGGTAACCAAAATAAGCCTATAACACATGAGAGGAAGGTAGGCATGTGTGAGTGTGAATGTGTGAGTGTATGTGTGTTTAAGGATTGACATGCACAAAATGGCGGATGTGACTCTCGTGGAGAGTATGTCACGTGAGATTTCCAGCCAGAGAATATGGCCGCGAATGTGGGTGGAGAGAAGCCGGTTAATGGTGTCTGCCCGTTTACCACGTGTCTCCGCTTGTACGATAACTTAGAGACAAAGCTGAGCTTTATCACGAAGTTATCTACTAGCCAAAAGTGTGTGCGAGAATGTTTGTGAGGGGTTGCGTATGTGTGTGGTTAGTACGAGAGAGAGAGAATGAAGTGGCAGCACCAAAGCCGGTTTTGTGATCGTGGGAGAGAAAGCAGCTGTTAGTTTATCACTCAGAGACGCGGTGGACGGCTCGTAAACCATCCCGCAGTCTTTGGTTCTTTAATGGATAAACTCAGTGTGCCGGTCTCACCCGCGATGGCGGAAATACACAACAGTCCAATGTGGTTGGACTACAACACAGCAGATCTCATTCGTGATAACAGTATATTACAGTAATACCTTGAGTATTATTAGCAGCAATGAGCGGACTCGGCGGTCCGTAAACTGTACAAGCAATAACCTTGATACACAAGAATAACACACTATACTATTCTATCTCTGCCCAGACATAAACCTCTTACTTGAATCACATGAGGACGCAGGTAGAATGTGTGTTCATCTGTCCTTTAACTCCGACTCTGTTCCTCGAGGCTCGGGTGATGACGGGAGGCCGTTTCTTTGCTCTGTCGGTGGGCGGTACGGCTGCTGATTCTCGGCAGGCTGGCAGAGAAATCAGCGACGTCGACTTGATTGAAGAGGGAAGAGAAATCTTTTTCTCTTCACTTCTGCAGGCAAACGGATGAAGATGCAGATTGCTCGGTGGTCTCCTTCAGATCCGTTAGAGTGTTCAGTGGAACACAGAGTAATCTCAACTCGTCCAGTGAGATGGAGATTGTATGGCCACAGTTTCAAGTCGGACATTACTTCCTTGTGCCACAAGGCTGCGTCTACACACGGCGAGCAAAGTTGCTGGAAGCAATTCCCAGATGGATCTCAGAGGTATTTCTACTCCTGATGACATCGTGGTTGAGGGGCGTTCTGTTGTGTGCCTCATTCAATAGGAGTTGAGAGTTCGATCCTTTAGTGAGCAAGGCTTTATGGGATTTGTAGTCTGTTCTGGACTCCCTTTGTTTGATTTTGGCGCGGTTTTTATCAGTAAGATTTATGACTTTGTGTGTGGGCCTCAGTCAGGTTTTACGACTGTGTTAGGCCTGCCTTTGTCTTCTATCTGAATACATGAGGCCCAACACTCTTGCTCTTTGCCCAAGCACTTGAATTCAGTGAGTCTTTTTCCAAGTCTCTCTTCCTCTTTCTCTCTTGATCTGTTGAAGAGATCTCCTTGACTTTTGTGTGTGTGAGTGGAATTATAGCTCAGGACTGGGCTTAGTCAGCAATATGTGTCTCTCTCTTTCTCACTGTGTCTCTCCCTGTTGGGTCACTCACGACACTTTCTCATGACGTAGGACAGGATGGGCAGTCAGCATAGATCCAACTTTGTATGTCACATGTCCAAACACTCCTCTTCTCTACTGGATGAATAAGACCCTGTTTACACCTGGTATTAAGATGTGTCATGTGATAAGATGTGCATCTGATCACATGTGGTCAGGCGAGACACATCACTGTTTACACCTGGTCACTTAAATGCGTCTTCTGTGACCACTTATGTTCGGATTTCGAGGGGAGGGTCTCTGATTTCATCTCTGATGATATCAATCATTATGCCAGTAAGTTACTGCATGACATTAAAGCGCAAAAAGGCATAAAAGATAAAGAAAGTGCAAAAAATGGTGTGCTGTTTCTCCCAGATGCATCTGAAAAGAGCAATCACAATATTTCGAGCAGAATTCTAAATCATTTGAGTGAATTTACTATATTAAAGGAGCCTGAGATGTGTGTGCTTGTCCTCTGTACCCATGCATGTTTATATTAGACACACTGAAGAAGATCCGTGAAGTTCTCGGGTTTGTGTGTGTATCTGATTTTTTTAATATTCAGAACAGACAGTTTTCTTTTAAAGATGCTCGTAACTTGTCAAAGTTTAAACTTTTGTTGTAGCACAGTGGTTGATTGACAGGTGATGGGTGGCACTTCACTCTTGTCTAGGACAGTGTTTCTCAACTGGTGGGTCACGACCCAAAAGTGGGACGCAGGTCTATTCGGACTGGGTCATGGACAGCAGGGAAAGAACAATGCCATGGTTCTCCCATTGAAGATTTTTCGGTGGCTGCCCAAGTGATATCCTATTTAGGACTACTGAGGCAAATTTAATGATACTCTCTCATTCAGCTAAAGGCTTCTCATCTGCACTGCGATATTTTTGCGGTGCGATTAAAGCTTTTGCGTGAGTGTAATGGAACCAGCTCACGCTAATGATCTGCTCTGATCTCTGTCGCTCAAGCGCAACAACCGGGCCTCCCTCAATATTGTGGCATGCAGTCTTCAAAACTGATGTGACCCATTTCAGTTCTAGTGAGACTTTTCTAGTTTAAAGTGTTACGGAGGAAGTCAGGTTAAACCTCTCAAACAGTAGGCAGACCCGACATGCCCAACAGCACTGAGGAGGAAAAGAGCAACACTGTGTTATGCACTTTTTTTTTTTTCATTACATATCATCACCTTTTCAAAATTGTTTCATGATTTTACATGAGTAAAAGTAATTGTTATATTTTGACAACATGTTATAGTTTCATATGAATTAATCTATCGTTAGAATCCATTAGACCTCATATTTATATCAACAGTGGCAGTTGTAGTTAAAGTTTAAAATGTTTCAGCTAGTATTTTATATATACAGTGTATATATATATATATATATATATATATATATATATATATATATATACACTATATTGCCAAAAGTATTCGCTCATCTGCCTTTAGACGCATATGAATTTAAGTGACATCCCATTCTTAATCCATAGGGTTTAATATGACGTCGGCCCACCCTTTGCAGCTATAACAGCTTCAACTCTTCTGGGAAGGCTTTCCACAAGGTTTAGGAGTGTGTTTATGGGAATTTTTGTCCATTCTTCCAGAAGCGCATTTGTGAGGTCAGACACTGATGTTGGACAAGAAGGCCTGGCTCGTAGTCTTCGCTCTAATTCATCCCAAAGGTGCTCTATCGGGTTGAGGTCAGGACTCTGTGCAGGCCAGTCAAGTTCTTCCACACCAAACTTGTTCATCCATGTCTTTATGGACCTTGCTTTGTGCACTGGTGCGCAGTCATGTTGGAACAGGAAGGGGCCATCCCCAAACTGTTCCCACAAAGTTGGGAGCATGGAATTGTCCAAAATCTCTTGGTATGCTGAATCATTCAGAGTTCCTTTCACTGGAACTAAGGGGCCAAGCCCAGCTCCTGAAAAACAACCCCACACCATAATCCCCCTCCACCAAACTTCACAATTGGCACAATGCAGTCAGACAAGTACCGTTCTCCTGGCAACCGCCAAACCCAGACTCGTCCATCAGACTGCCAGATGGAGAAGCGTGATTCGTCACTCCAGAGAACTCGTCTCCACTGCTCTAGAGTCCTGTGGCAGCGTGCTTTACACCACTGCATCCGACGCTTTGCATTGCACTTGGTGATATATGGCTTGGATGCAGCTGCTCGGCCATGGAAACCCATTCCATGAAGCTCTCTACACACTGTTCTTGAGCTAATCTGAAGGCCACATGAACTTTGGAGGTCTGTAGCGATTGACTCTGAGGAAAGTTGGCGACCTCTGCGCACTATGCGCCTCAGCATCCGCTGACCCCGCTCTGTCATTTTACGTGGCCTACCACTTCGTGGCTGAGTTGCTGTCATTCCCAATCACTTCCACTTTGTTATAATACCACTGACATTTGACTGTGGAATATTTAGTAGTGAGGAAATTTCACGGCTGGACTTGTTGCACAGGTGGCATCCTATCACAGTACCACGCTGGAATTCACTGAGCTCCTGAGAGCGGCTCATTCTTTCACAAATGTTTGTAGAGGCAGTCTGCATGCCTAGGTGCTTCATTTTATACACCTGTGGCCATGGAAGTGATTGGAACACCTGAATTCAATTATTTGGATGGGTGAGCGAATACTTTTGGCAATATAGTGTATATATATACTATTATTTATTATTATTACTATTATTTAAGACTAGCTACATTGACCAAACCATGTTAGCCTAATGAGGAGCCTTTTCTCCTGTGTAATATGTATGTTCTATTTGAATGATGTTTGAAATTAGAAACAAATGGGATAATAATAAATATTCTCTTAAATTGTTAGAATGGGGGAGAGAAAAATCCTGTCGCTTTTGTTGTTGATGTCAACAACAAAAATAATGTCACTTGATGCATGACCTTATACTTGAAAACCAAGAACAAAACTATGCAAGATAAAAGGAAATGCGACCCAGGGTACATTAAATACAGGTTACGTTTTTACTATGGCGGGTCACACTTGATTTCCAATGTAAAATCTGGGTCCTGAAGCAAAACCAGTTGGAACCACTGATCTAGGATGCATTCAGGATGGATTAGCATTTACACATCAAATGCGATACCTTCATAAGTGGTTTATGTGATCAGATCACAAAACGTTTCACTCCCGATTACATCTGTATTTAACGCTAACCACGTGATTGGATCACCCAAAATTAGAAATATCACATATTTGACCCCGAAATACAAATCCTGGCAAAATCATTGAGTTAGTGATTTAAACTCGAGAACATATTTGTGAATGAAACGTTCAGTCCATTTTGTGAACATTTTGGGTGGACTATTTCATTAAGCATTACTCCACCCCAAATTTCCTTTACTGTAATAAGAAAAAATCTCATTCTCATTACTTGACAGCATACAGGCAGAAATGTTTTGTGTAACAAACTCAGATTACTAAAAAAAAAAAAAAAATCAAAGAAACTGGGATCCACTTGAACAAGCTGTTAATTAACTCAAGTGTAAACACAACTGCTCATTTTGGCTACAAGAACAGTGTTCAATTACGGCAGGATTGTTTCCATTGTTTAATGATTTAATCTCCTCTCAACCTAAATTTTACCACAGGTACCTCACTCTGATGGCTCATAACAATGGAACATCATTTGGAATTTAACCACAGCTCTGTGTGTGTGTGTGTGTGTGTGTGTGTGTGTCCACAAGGATAGTAAAACCCAAAATCACATACTGTACAGTATATTGTGGGGACCAGCCAACAGTCCCCTCAAGGAAAACAACTTAAGCCTACTATACCTGTTGTTTAAATGAAGAATGACAGCATTTTGTTGTCCATAGACATTTATTTCAACTTAGAATATTTTATTCCTTAATGCGAACATTTCAAGTTCAGTTTCACATTGTGTAGTGCAGTTGTAATTTTAAATGATCTTATTCAGAATACAAGACTTGTAATAAAAACGACTATGCTAACAATAGTCGAATCTTTGTACATACGATTAAAGAAACATGTTATAATTATTTTATAAAGCAAACTTAACTGCTAACACTAAAAAATCGTCTTTTTGCTGCTACCATTTGTTACACTGGAAGTTTAGCGACTGGCTGCTGTTACTGTTTAAACGCTAATGATCGGCGGCTGCCAGCAGCAGGTTCCTCCTACTCTTTCAACAGACATTGGCTAGCACTTCCTGCTGCCAGCTGCCGTTTTTTTCGCTGAACCCCCTCTCCACCTCCATACACTAGGCTCATCCTGCACACTGGTGATCAGCGGAAGGTTCATGCTGGTTAGAAATCTGATTTGCTGTGATGTCATGACAACATATGTCAAAAAAAAACTCTTGTGAGAGTGAAGCGCCTGCAGGAAAGAAGCTGCAGGCAGTCAGAGATTTTCAGCCGCAAGCAAATAACCATAACAAATCACATTTAGATTTTACCGGTTGTTGGCCAATAATATATCGACCACTGATATATTGTGCATCCCTAAGTATTATCATGTATACACAGTCTGAGAGGTGATTAGAAAGCAATAGAATTAATATTATTAATATTTGGTGAAGAAAATAACGTGAGATCCTAAAATTTGTTTATTAAAAAGGTGATGCAAAGATAAATATGCTGCAATATATTATATAAGACATATAAAAGAATTCACGTTAGATTAAATGCATAAAATGCAGCAATACGGAATACGTTATGAACACAATGCACGTACGATTCAATTCAGATTTTAAAGGGAATGTAAGGTAGCAATGCAGCAATATAATTTACATATTAAGAGAACCCATAAGGTATTTGATGCAAATGAACTACACATCCTCACTGTTTGTTCAGGATTTCTTCCTCGAGTTCCTTCAGTGTTTAATGTCAGTGGTCAAAACAGCTTTCTTTGCTTTAGTGCCACCTGTTGTGCTGGTTTTTGTGGCAGCAGCTCCTGACACGTGATCCAACGCTCATATTTTATTGGTAAGGGCCAGTCATCGCCGGATGGGAAAAAAAATGACACACTCACCGTAAAAAAAAGCTTGCATTGTTGCTGCACAATTCAACGCTAATTTTCACTCCAGGTGTGAACGGCTTGTTAAGGAATCCGTTGATTCGATTCAAAATGTTGATCACGGCAAGAAATCGCAGCAAAAATTCGCTTCTGGTGTGCAAAGGACTTAAGGGTTAAGTCTGGGGTAGGGTTAGGGGGACAGAATTAACTTAGTACCTGGAGTCGCAAGTTTGAATCCAGGGCGTGCTGAGTGACTCCAGTCAGGCTTCCTAAGCAACCAATTGGCTCAGTTGCTATGGTGGGTAGAGTCACATTGGATTAACCTCCTCATGGTCGCTATAATGTGGTTCTCGCTCTCGGTGGGGCGCGTGGTAAATTGTGCTTGGATACCACAAAGAATAGTGTGAGCCTCCACATGCACTAGGTCTCTGTGGTAACGCGCTCAACAAGCCACGTGATAAGATGCGCGGATTGACGGTCTCAGGCGCGGAGATTCATCGTCCACCACCTGGTTTGATGTGTCACCACGAGGACTTAGAGCGCATTGGGAATTGGGCATTCCAAATTGGGGAGAAAAGGGGAGAAAATCCACACCAAAAAAAAACAAAAAAAGAAAGAAAGAATTAGCTTAGTATAAAAACAATGGAAGTCAATGGAAAGTCCCCACTATGACAGAAAAACAAACTTTCTTTTCAAGGCTCTGATGTAACTGAAACAAAATTGAATTTTTAGCATTAAATACCTTGAACTGCTCCGTGAAGGAGGGCATTATCTTATGTAATATTGTTATTTAATGTTTTAATGACAGTTATTTTAAAATGCTAGCAAAAATATATATATATATATATATTTATATTGGAGGTCCCTGAGTTTGTTAAACAAAAGAGTCTTATGTGGGGGATCCCTGGGTCTGCAAAGTTGAAAACTCTTTATCTAAATGCAGCTCTCATTTTATCTCTAGATTGGCATTGGGGAGAAAATAGTTCACTCCATTGAAAATAAATTAGGCTCTCCAATATTAATTTCAAAATCCATTTGAATATGATTCCCTGCATAACTCCATTTTTAAAACATCTCTTAATTCAGAATATTATTGTGCTCATAAAGTGGAGGAGCAGTGTGGTACTTATTTTAATTATTTCTCTAATGTGTATCGACATCAAGAGTACATTGAGTTTGTGTGGATCTCCTGTTCCACCTGCACACCTTCAGTCCCTCCAGTTGCATGATGGATAGAGTGATGCTCTATTAGAGAAAGTGACAGGATGTCTCTCTTTCTCCTTGCATCTTGTCCTTCCATTTCATTCTCTCCATCATTTTAGAGCCCCTCCTTCAAGTCGCTATCTTCCTTAACCCCCTATATGTCAGAAGCAACACTTTGAGGCAAACAAATGGAGTCCAAATGCGTTTGACCCTATGGGGATGCAGTTGTGGAAATGAAAAATGATGTGATGACACAGACACTATCGAGGTATTGCAACCTTGATATTTTATTCAAGAAGTGTAATGAACATATTCCATTCTCTGTCCATAATGCTAAGAGTCAATCCAGGAGGCAGTGATCCGGGAGTGGACTGGGAGGGCGTTTTCACTGGTTGGTGCTTAATAACAGGATTTTCCTTATTGTCGTCATGCACTATACACTGCTTGATTCAGCAAAAAAGCAATGATGGAAAGGGAGATGTGGATTCAATCATGCAAAGCATAGTGTATCAATGGCCCTGCAAAGCCAATAATTCTTATGTCTTTAATAAGTGTATGGAATTCTTCCTACATGGTCTTACCCTTGTCTTGTTTTCAGTCATGGACCGCCCACAGTTTGTACACTGACTGTCTGATGCATACTGCTCATAAAACTGAAAATAATTTCTGAAAATTGCAAGCTCCAATCAAATTGCCCAGCTCCAATGTATTATTTCCAGCATTCAGCCTGAACCACAAAAAAAAAAACAAAAAAAAAATGGTGGTTGGTTGTTTTACATGTCATTTAGATGGCCTTTTCCTGTCTAAAGGTGCCTTCACAGTGGGACTTTTGGTGCTCACCCGGGTTGATTTAACATCAAAGTTCGTTTGTCTGGTGTGAATGCTGTTTTCTGAACTCAGGTGTGCACCCTGTGGTTTTTAAAAGTCAAGTCATTTTCATTTGAATAGCGCTTTACACAACACACATCGTTTCAAAGCAGCTTTACAGAAAATCATGCATTAACAGAAAATAAAACTGAAATGTCTATAAGGTCTTAAGAGTCATCATTGTGTAGTTTGATTAAATATGATTGAAAATTGTGTATAAAAATAAATAATTAATTAATAATTGTATTTAGAACCCTGTACGTAAGCCAAAGGCAACTGTGGCAAGGGACACAAAACTCCATAAGATTAGGTTAATAGAGAAAAATAACCTTGGGAGAAACCAGACTCACTGTGGGGGCCAGATCCCCTCTGGCTAAACAGCATGAATATAATGCCAGTTTTAGTTATTTGTGTGCAGTGCAAATCATGGTTTAAAACAAAGTGTAAAGGGCCAGTGTTTAAACAAAGATTTTGTATGAACTGTGAGATTAATGACTAATATTTTAAAGTTTATCCTGGATTAACTGCAGAAGTTCATATAGATGCATTGTCCTTTGTCAGTTGGCTGATGAAGGCTTCTGTTGGCAATTCTTGATAGTCTATACATTTCATTTTAAGAGTGTAGTCCATCATTAGACCAAGGTGATGCATGCAGAGATCAGTGGGGTGCTTCGCAGTTCAACCGGCAGGTCATTTCGGTGAGGTCTATCCTAAGTCCAAGGTTTAGGCAGTGGCATATGAAGTATCCCATGTGTTATGGCTGGAGTTGGCATCAGTTCATCCCCTAAAGTCCATCATAATAGACTTACGTGATGTCTGGCTGGCACCGGCTGCATTTAGTCATCATCACTCAGAGACATGTAACAGTGGAGTCCGACACCAAGCAGGAATGGAGCTGGATCTGGCCGAATCCCGAGGTTGAGACAGGTTCCATGAACGTGATGGAATATAGCGTGGTAGAAGGTCACTTAAGTACTGCAGAGATAGACCATTCAAAGCTTTGAATGTAGTTAACAAAATTTTAAAATATGGACAGGTAGCCAATGTAACGATGATAAAATGGGGCTAATATGATCATATTTCTTGGTTCTAGTCAGCACTCTAGTCTAAACTAGTCAAGCCCATTAGTCATGAAATCACTCCACCTGCTAGTATCTTACACACTTGCATTTCAGTGCAATGAAAATGTCAAAGCTTTTCTTTTAAAGCTTTCTTTTCTTTCTTCAGTATATATATATATATATATATATATATATATATATATATATATATATATATATATATATATATATACTGTATATATATACTGTACATATTTTATTTTTATTTTTCCTTTATCACAAATAATAGCTTATTTGTCAATCCGGGGCATTGGGTATGCATCAAATTTAGACACCGCATTCACTTTTTGATTTGAGTCCACACAGAATCGGACTGTCCCATTGCTCTTAGTACCAGAACAATGGGGCTGGACCAATCGCTGTGTGACTCTTCTATTACGCCCATCTTGAGCATTGCCTCTAATTCTTCCTGAACTAAATTTTTTGTATTCAGGAAGGCAATAGGGACCACCACCTCCGGGGTGGTCTCGATGTGGTGCTCTATGAGGTTTGTGCAACCAGGGAGAGGCGAGAACACATCCACGAATTCCGCTTGCAACTTGGCTACCTCTGTGAGCTGTGACGGTGAGAGGTGGTCTCCATACGGGACCGGGGTGAACTGATTAGATTTGAGCGTCACCTCTGGCCTGAGCTCCACCCTCTCGGGGACTACCATCACCAAGGCCACAGGGACCTCCTCCCTCCAAGCTTTTAGGAGATTGAGGTGGTAAATTTGAGTGCTCTGCCCCTATCCGTTCACATAACCTCATAATCGAGATCTCTGACTCGCTGTGTGACCTCAAAGGGCCCTTGCTACTTGGCGAGTAATTTAGAGCTTGAGGTGGGCAGAAATACAAGCACTTTATCTCCCGGTGTGAATTCCCATAGTCGAATGCCCCTGTCATACAGCCGGCTTTGATGTTCCTGAGCTTGGAGCAAATTCCCCTCTGTTAATTGACCCAAAGTGGGAAGTTTTGCTCTAAGATCAAGAATGTACTGAATTTCATTTTTACTGTTTGAAGGTCCCTCCTACCAAGCTTCCCATATGACGTCGAGCACGCCGCACAGCCGACGCTTATACAGCAGCTAGAATGGGGAAAACCCTGTGGAGGTTTGTGAGACCTCTCGCACTGCAAATAACAGGGGTTCGAGCCATTTATCCCAATTTCTAGCATTCTCGTGTACGAACTTACGAATCATATTTTTCAGGGTTTTATTAAATCATTCCACCAACCCATTCATTTGTGGGTGGTAAACACTGGTGCGAATCTATTTAATACCTAACAATTCGTACAGTTCACGTAGTGTTCATGACATAAATGTAGTGCCTTGATCAGTGAGGCTTTCTTTTGGAATTCCCACTCGGGAGATCATTCCGAAGAGTGCCTCCGCAACATGGGGCACCACTTCCGGATATCGCGTTGCATAGTCCACCAGAACTAATGCAAAGCGATGACTGCGTGCGGTCCATTCTAATGGCCAGATGAGGTCCATACCAATCCTTTCAAAGGGTACATTGATTAATGGTAGAGGGTGCAATGGTTCTTTTGGGGTGGCCGGTGGATTCACCAACTGACATTCACGGCATGCCACTCACATTCCTGTGAACATCCCTGTGAATGCCCAGCCAAATAAAAAAGGGCCATTATTCGGTTAAGTGTTCTTTACTGTCCTAAATGGCCAGCCATTGGATTATGGTGAGCCGCCTGGAAGAGAGCATCCCGACAGCTCTTCGGGACTAATAACTGGGTTATATTTTCTTTTGTTTGAGTGTCCTGCGTGACTTGATACAACCTATATTTGATAATGGAAAAATACGGGTACATGAGTGCGACATTAGGCTGGAGCTTTTGACCATCGATTAATCTCACTTGGTCAAATGCGAGACGCAATGTTTGAAATGTTTGAGGGACTCATCATGTGACTGCTTTAGAGGGAAATCCCCTTCAGGGAACTCTCTGAGGGCAGGGACCCCCTCCCTTGCCTCATTTTGACACAGAACAGACATAGACGGCCCTGGTACCACCTCCCTAGCCATAGCATTGCACATCACACACCGAGACATTATTTCACAGGACCTGTCCGCACATATTTCCCTTAAAAATTCTAGAAATCAGTCCAATTTGTCCCCAAAATTAGCAGATGGGTGAGGCGGGAATAAACCGCGGCCTCCACACTACGTTTTCTTCCTCTGAATAGTATCTCAATGGTACCCACCAGATTTGCGTGAATATCCCCATGCACACACCACATCTTTACCCAACTATTTGTGCCCAATGCCCCATCTTGTGCCAAACATTGGTGGATGGAGGTCTGAGAACAGCCGCAATCCAGCAAAGCTTGATATGTATCCCCTTGGGTACTCACCATTATCCGATACGAGAGAGGCAGAGTTAGCAGGGGAGACGGGGGGGAAGACCCCCTCTAAGCAGGGAGGAAACCTGGGCATCACACCACCCAGCCTCCTGGGGGCAGGAATGGGACCGAAAGTGGAGGGGCGGAAGCGGGATTTGGGGGTAGGTAAGAGAGAGAGAGAAGAAGACAGAGAGAGAGACTCCGGATCACTGCTTCTCGGAAACGCCATCATGTAGTCCAAGACCAGCTGGATCGCTTCCTCCAGCGATGCCGTATGGTAGCACTGGACTCACTCTGCCATCCCACGGGGCAGCTGGCGATGAACTGCTCCAGTACCACCTTGTCCTGGGTGCCGCGGGGTTCCCCTGCCAGTAACCATTTGTGTCCCAAAGCTGCTGTGTGAAGGTGAACGGGCAGTGGTGTTTGCCCAGCTTCATGGTGCGGAAGTGCTGTCGGCTCTGATCGGGGGTCCAGCCAACCCGCTACAGAATGGCTCTCTTCAAGTCAGCATAGACAAGGAGGTTGGCTGCGGGGAGCTGTTGGGTCGCAAGCTGCACTTCCCCGGATAGTCACTGGTCAGGTGGCCTTTCCCACACCTCGGCCGTCTTCTCAAAAAGATAGAGTTAGTCTTCTGGATCATCGGACAGCCCCATTTTCACAAGGGTGACTGGCTGGACAGTCGAGGAGGGCTCTGGGGGCCACCGCAGCAACCCCCTCTTGTCTGATCAGGCTCTGGAATGCCTGTTGGTCCTCCGCTTGGGCCTGGAGCAGGAGTTGAAAATGCTGCTCCTGCTCCAGCCGCAGCTCGACAAGGGCCTGATGCTGGTTCTGCTGGATGCCAGCAAGGGTTTTGATTACCTCGCTCAGTGGTGAGGACTCCATGATGACATATCTCCTCAAATTTCTTCCTGGGTTTCGGCACCAGTGTGACACCACATCAAGGTTCGTGGGTGGAAATGAGGAGACTGGGAGCAGGGACACGCTTCAGGTGAGGCTTTTATTTTCTTTGCCTTTGTGTGCAGCGTTTGTACTCTTTTCAATGTTACACTCAGTTCAATACACTCAAAATAAACATAAACTTCTTCACAATACTCCATAGATTCAATACTCAACAGATTCAACAGATGCCAATGCTGCACACTCAGTCTCTCTCTGCTCTCTAGTGTGTTTTGGCTGCTTTTGAGGTCTCTCCCCACTATCACTGTAACAAGAATGTAAGAAATCATGTCAACCAGCTTGACAAGCCACACCCTCTCTCCCTCAAACAGACAAATGACCACGCCCTCATTACCACAGGTACATTCATACAGTAATGCCATGTTTCCTTCAGAGTACCCACTTCAAGGGCTCTGCAGTTCGGAGGTAGTATAGTGCATAGGGAGGATCGCTTGCAATTGGTATCCGCCCCCGATCTGCTGTAGCGTGCACTCTTAAAGGCACCTCCAATTTCTTTTCTTTAATACGCCTGCAATTTACAAAACTTTCACAGGGGACTAAAGTAGCCCTGCTGTGTGTGTGTGGGTGGGTTTGGGTGGTTTACGAGGACATTATTTTAGGTTACAAACTGGTAATTACAAGGGTATTATACTATAAATGTGGTTTATGAGGACATTTCTAGTGTCCCCATAATTCAAATCACTTAAAAAACATACTAAACAATGTTTTTTTTAAATGTAAAAATGTAGAAAGTTTTTTTTTTAGGGTTAGGTCTAGGCTTAGGGTTAGGGAATAGAATAGTACATACAGTATAAAAATATTTGTCTATGTAGAGTCCTCATAAGCAGGGGCAGACCTGCCATCTGGAGAACCGGGACTTTTTCCCAAAGGGCCGGTCGCGAAACATGACCGAATGGGCTGCGATAAGCTGAAATGGGCTGCGATAAGCTGAAATGGGCCGCGATATGCAGAAAAGAACAGCGACAACCATCTCACTCTCGAAGGATTCCGATCTGATCATCACACACACCAAAAAAAAAAAAAAAAACTGACCTGTTTATCCAAACAGGGCGATAAGTATCAGCATCAATAACCAACTAATATAACTTTAAAATAGCATATGTCTCTTCAGAAATTATCCTTGAACTGTATTTGTAATATCATTTCAACTTTTTGCTGAATACATCATAATGTGACCATATGCAAGTTAGCATTCACATTACCTTGTCGGAATACATACAACTCTTTTTTAACATTCAATATTTGTACAAACTCTTTTGAAAAACACATTATATTCATCTAATACACAATTATACAAAGAAAATTCACGAAATCCAAGGGTTTCACAATCAATTAATATCCACATCAGATTTGAGAGGATTTCCCAATCTGCTATCATCTGCTTCAAAATCAGTAATCACAACTCTAAAAGCGATCCGATATGGTTAATCGAAAGTTTATAACATCATATTGCACATTATTAGATGATAATAAAGAATTTATTTAATATTTGCCTTAGATTTCTCTCTCTCCTGCCCTTGCTCAATGTGGTACTCTATTTGCTTCTGCGAGTCCGTCTAGATGACATCACACGCAACTGCGTACTATATACGTCATACTTTTCGTGTTTAATTATCTTTTAGTTTTCAGCATTTTTATTTTTTATAGTTTTACTTCACACATCGACTTTGAATTTACATATCATTGCGTCTTTTTAGTTTATTTGGTTAAAACTAAAATTATTGCATTTCGTATTAGTTTCCAGTCAGTCTTTTTCTGACCTGGGTTACAGCCTCCCCCTTTGACACTTTTTCAAGTCCCTTTGCATAGCAATAAATTAATTACAACGTTTAAGGTTTGGGGTGTCTAACTGATCTGTGCTGTTCTGCAAGTGATTCAACAAAAGCTGTGTTCAAACCTTGGAGCAAGGATTGGATAATAGATATCATTGGGTTTCCTAGCTCTGATAATGTATGTCTAAACTGTTGGCAGCTGTAATCTTCAGCCAACCTACTGTGGAAAGCATATCATTATCCTCCCCAGACAGGTCTTCTTTGAAGGAACTCTCAGAAATAGTACTGACTTGGCTACCAAGTAATTGTTTACTATCAAGTAAACAAGATTTTTCTTGTTCTGCTACAATTTTTAAAACTTCTTCAAGAGAAGCAGGGTTTTTCTCAGGTATACCAACAGCAGCGCACTGAGCTTCTGCTGTCTCAGACACAGCACTTCTGTTGCTGACTATTTTTGTGACACAAGATTTCAGATCTTCTAGCGAACACGTAAGGGCTTCATCTCGCACTTCAATTAGTGTTGACTGTGGCTTGTCTCTTACAAGCTTACAAAGCTCCCTTCTAAGGCCTGCGTCCCTAAATCCTTCAAAGAATTGATCTCGAATTGCCGAATATACATTTGATGTTGCATTTGATGATTGTTTCACGATAGAACTCAGAATTTGAGACAAAGTATGAGAGTAAGCACAAACATCCGCACCTTCCATTTGTATACAGCTATAGAATGTTTGTAATAACTGAGACACACTGCACTTTTCTCGAAAAGCTTCTCTCAGGTACACAAAGAGGTCACATGGTCACTTTGGTTCATTCCCCATCCATAATATGACCTCTTCTAAGGCTGCACCGTTTATGAGGGAGAGTATGAGGTCTAACTGGTCCTCAGTGGTCTGATTAACACTCTCTTGTAACACCCTCTCTACTTCTTCAATAAACTCATCTACCTGTCTCCCATCTTTGCTGAAATCACCACTGAATGGTTGAATGTGACATTGTCTTAGCACATAAACATAAGACCTGGTAGGCCCTCTACCCAAATTGGCAATAGCTGCTATGGTCTTGTCATGCTTTCTGTTGAGTTCTTGAATCTGTCACTGAACATCATGCTATATATATATATATATATATATATATATATATATATATATATATATATATTAATAGCATAGTAATAAAATACTTTTGATTATAACACTCTTATACAATAATCCTGAACACAACATATAATCCCCCTTCCCTATCTTCTACACTATGATGTTCAACTAAAAAAGGTGTGGTGAAAAACACAAATTAAATAGGGGTTGTAATCGGCAGGGACCTGGTGATATGATATAATATAGATATCAGGGTCACAATGCAATAGTATTGTGATTTTTTTTATGTTTAGTGTACAGTGTAGTCATTCAAAACTGTGGTATATTGATCTTTTACTCACTTGTTTTTATTTCATTGCACTTTGATGCTTTGTGTAATTAGATTCTTAGCTCATTCTGAGTTTGGATATTGATCATATGGAAATACTGTAATATAGTGTTCATTTAACTAATGCGGTAGTTTTGCCTTTTTTTTTTTTTTTACAGACTTGTAAGGCTGGTCTCACTGTAAATTCAGCAACAGTAAGTCAAAATTTCTTCAGGTGAAATCAGTCTGTGCTTATCGACATTTGAACCACTGCCCCCAGTGGCCATAGATGGAAGTGTTGTTGAACATATGGGCATGTGTTAGCTCCAGTTTCCTGGTGAAATGTCCACAGAATGGTGCAAAAAATGTAATACAGTCAACAGGAATGTAAATTGTATTTTTCCCCCCACCCCTAAATTCCATATTAATGTCCATTAAAGGGTTAGTTCACCCAGAAATGAAAATTCTCTCATCATTTACTCACCCTCTTGCCATCCCAGATGTGTATGACTTCTTCTGCTGAACACAATCAAAGATTTTTAGAAGAATTTCTCAGCTCTTTAGTGCCATACACTGTAAGTGAATGGTTGCCAAAATTTTGAAGCTCCAAAATCCACATAAGGGCAAAATAAAAGTTCTGAAGCGATACGATATGTGTGGGTGATTCACATCCTTCTTGCATATTGCCCCTAATGGGAAGGGAGGAGAATTTATAACAAAAAATGACTTAAATAATTATCTGTTTCTTACCCACATCTATCATATCGTGTCTGAACATATGGATTTAAACACTGGAGTCATATGGATTACTTTTATGCTCCATTTACAGTATATGGATTTTGGATCAAATGTTTGGCACCCAATCATTTGCATTGTGAGGACCTACTTAGCTGAAATGTTCTTCTAAATACCTTAATTTGCGTTCATCAAAAGAAAGAAAGTCATACACATTTGGGATGGCATGAGGGTGAGTAAATCATGAAAGAATTTTCATTTTTGGGTGAACTATCCCTTTAAGTAATGGACATA
The DNA here is from genome assembly GCF_019703515.2 of Myxocyprinus asiaticus. NCBI lineage: Eukaryota > Metazoa > Chordata > Actinopteri > Cypriniformes > Catostomidae > Myxocyprinus > Myxocyprinus asiaticus. The sequence continues at coordinate 16,011,573 of NC_059371.1, read as the reverse complement.
CTTCAAAAGGAGTAACAGATAAATGGCTGGTAAATCTTGTTGTATTGTACAAGTTTGCCCTTCAAACATTGTCTAATTTGTTCAAGGTGGGAAGAAGTCAGACCACTGAGTTTACTCTCAGTTGCTCTTGTCCTCCACTCTGGACGATTCCTCAATGTTTCTTGCCATTATGTTTGCTTAGTAAACAGCTCCTGGCACAGTTGTGTCAACATTCGGGCTCTTCTCACTGGACTGGTTTGGTGCAGTGGCACTCTCTGAACTTGTTGTTTTGTTTCTGGATTTGGTGTTGTGTTTTTTGATTTGCTCTTTTGTTTTTGGATTTGCCGTTGTGTTTTACGATTTGTAAATGTGTTTCTGAATTGTTGTTTTGTCTTTGGATCTGCTGTTGTGTTTTTAGATTTGTTGTTTTGTTTCGCACTTCACGGCCACCATAGAAAACCCTACATAACAAATCTACACACTTCACAGACACACATGCAAAGACACAGAGGGATGCACATCACAGACACACACTTTTCCTTGATAAATGATATTAATGAATCAGTTGTCACTTTTCCAACTCTAAAATATGGAAGCTTTTAAATCACAATTATGAATTGGATTTATATTCTATCCCAGCTACATTTGTGTTAGTGGGTGGGTGTGACTGTAAGAAAGCCATTTGTAGGCTGATTTCCTAAAAAAAAAAAAAAAAAAAACGTGGCTCTGTGACAATATCAAATCATTGCTCAGTTTTTTTGAGTGACCTGACCAGCCCAACACAGCAACATTGCCTCAACCAGTGGCATGAGTTTGGGGTGGGACTATCTGTTTGTCCAACCAACAAGAGATGGTGGGACTGTTCGGAAAGCCTGTTTGAAAACATTATTTTTTGCAATTCTGTTGATGCAAAAAGGGCAGAAATTACACCATGAATGAGGTAATAACACACGATAAAACAGTCACTGATGTGGTTAGACAGAAAATAGCAACATATTAATCACCATTCTGTAATTAAACTAAAGAAGTGAGCCCCAGTATGTGTCATGATAGAACACATACCTTTAATATAGCGCAGCTTATTTGTGTTAGTGGGTGGGTGTGATCACTCCTGTCTGTATCTTCTCTACTGTCTGTTTACTGCAATGCAGGAGTTGCTCTGTGACTGCATTGAGTGAAAGGCACACTAGTGCTTTACTCACAGGGACCTTTATGTCAGTTCCTTCCTGAGTGTGAGAAACACCACTGCTTGTTTTCTTCACTCTTATTTACAGACTTAGTGATAAATGACTCCAGAAACAGAGAGACTTGAACATAAGTGACAGCACAGTGAAACACTAATTTGTCCTCATTCCTTGAATTTTATGTTCTGTACCTCTCTCGCTCTCTCTCTCTCTCTCTCTCTCTCTCTCTCTCTCTCTCTCTCTTTCTCTCTCTCTCTCTCTCTCTCTCTTTATCTATCTACCTCTCACTCAATTTCTCCATTCCACCCTCTCTTTTCTGTACAGAAGTATTACAATTCCTGACAAAAATATGTCAGTCTTGCAGTGTGGAATCTGGCAGTTTCTAAATTTCAAATCTAACACAAAATTCCCCAAATTCAGAAAATAACTAGAGTTTTACTTTTTCTGAAGAAAATGTCATTGGTGCTTGCTGTGCAAAACTCACCACCACAACAGTCTGGTTCCAGAAGTAAAAATCCCATTAAATTTTTCCATAGATTAATTGATTTTCAACGATAACTTAAAATATTTCAATACAGACCTGCCTTTAGCACAGTGGTTGTTCATTGGTGGTATATGCTTCTGTTGAAGCCACACAAAATTGTGTTTGATAAAGGGATTTATGGTTAACAACTACATTACCCATGGTTCAGCAGAGAGCGCTTCACCAATGCCCATGAAATTTGCCTCAGAGCGACTGCCAACTCCAATGTGCACCGTGAGTGATGTCTCCCTTTATCCTTAAACAACTTATCTATTTGTACATATTGGAATATTGTTTCTATACATAAAATCAACAACCTAAAATGAATAGTTTTATATATTCCCTTAATTTTTTTATTCAATTACATAATTCGCAATGCTTTATGGGATTGTAGTTTGTGCCCTTGTGAAAGACGGTAAATACACAGCCTTGTACATTTGTCTTTTTGTCCGATTTTTAAAAAAAAAAGCCTATGTAAAAAACGAATGGGAAAAATACTTCTGGAACCCAGACACTGAATAAGTGGATGGGCACTGTTCTAGTGTGTTGTGGGCTGTTGCCAAGGCACTGCAATGCAGTTGCTAAGGTGCTCTGAGTGGATTTTAATGAACTTTTATGTGGTTGCTAGGAATTTCCAAGCAGTTGCTAGGGTGCTGCTAAGTGGTTGCTGAGGTGTTCCAGGTGGTTGCATAGTGGTCAAAAGATATTCTGGTCCCTAGATCTGGATCGGGTCCCTCCTTCAATGTAAGTCTATGGTATTTTATTTTTTTTTGTTGCCTTTTTTATCATCTGCCTGATCACCGAAGGTGCATCCAAAATTGCATACTTCTGCACTATTCTACGGCATTTTGTAGTGTGAGTAGTGTGTTCACACCTAAAATGCAACAAAAATAAGTGTGCTATGGGTACCTGGATGATGTACTTCTTCCTGAAAGAAGTGTGGAATGTTGGACACTTCATGCACTCAATGGTCGTGGCTTACCCTATGTAGTTAAATGGGCGAAGTTACCTGGACGTGATGCTGACCTAACAAAAGAACCCTTGCAAAAAATATAGATTTCTGACAAGCTAGTGTAGCACGCCCACCGTCCGACTGGTGGTGCTGCAGTAAAAGTTTTCTATATGATAGAAATGAAAGACAGACAAAGTTGTGCTGTCAATATCACCGGAGCCGCTCTCGTAATGACTTTATTACAATCATTTTATATATTCATGTCTTTTCAACCTTGTTTCTTTTCTCAGCAATAAACATTCTTTAAGTCTTCACATTAAACTTAGTAGTGTCAATAAACCACATGTGTCACATAACGTCTTTGTTGAATCTTTTTGAAGTATGTTATTGAATATCTTCACATATTTAGACAACTTACATTATAATACATTACAGTCACTCAGTACTGTATGAAAAACGTATCATCAAAGTAATATTATGTTCTTAGAACTAAATACTTTGAACTGGCTACCAAAAATACAATATAAACACTTAAATTCACTGACTAAATATGGTGAACACATTCTAAACCCATATACATATAGTCAGAACAAAATGATCAGTCTTAACACTTTGGGTATTAGTGCAAAACCGGAATCACATTTTACCGGAATCACATTCCTACTGAAGTAGGAATCACTGTTTAGGATTTTAAATGTTATAAATAAAGCGTTTGTGTCAGATTACTGCATTCTGGAGCCTTTAGATAACCTTTAAAGTTATATGATGCAACACCTGGGCATGCCACAACATGTCCACGCACGAGGCGTCATTGTAACGATAAAATATCATCATCATAAATCATATTAAATCAGTGTGAAAATGTACATCACCTTACACAAATGGTAAATGATAAATACACTTTACCATTATGTTCTTTTGACATTATATGTTCACTACATATCATTAGTCCAGTATAGGGGTATAATGGTAGGCAATACCAAAGCAAACAAATAATAACATGCATAATGAAAATTAAATATTCATATGCATGAACAAAATATACCTGTGACTATACGTTAAGGGTGTCACACTAGATGCAAACTTGCCACCAATTTGCCTGAAATTTGCCGTTATTTTCACATGCAAATGAGCTTGTGATTCACTGCAAATGTTTGCCGGAAGTTTACAGCTCTTCACCAGTAGGGGTGAACCTGCAGCAAACCTTTGGCAACAATGAACAATTTGCCAAAGATTTGCCGCAAAGCTCATTTGCATGTGGATTTGAAACATCACTTCTGTCAGCTAAGAAAATGGTGAATGCTTCCATGTAGTAAAAAATCATTAGTGTTCCATTTGGAATGATACTACACTTTGAAATTGCATACACTAGACCCTAGTAGTGTAGCAGGTGTACATCGAAAAATTAATATTTGGTGATTCCACTTGTCATGACCATATTTGGAGTTCCTTTCTCTCACCGCTGCACCTGTTTGGGGAGTTTGCGCACTTTGCTTCTTCCCAGTTGGTGTGAGTTTTCTCAGTGGTAAGTCACGAGGGTTTAAGTAGCATTTTATTTGGCTTCGTATTTTGTATAACTGATGATTTTGCCCAATGTTTTAGTGTATTTATGATTCTAAGTTGTATTGTGAGGTGCACATATGCATTGTATTAATTATTTTCTCCTTTTTATTAATCAGGTTTTATCAGTTGTAACTTGATCTATATTATCCCTTCACAGTGTCATGCATTGCTGCCCCACGCTGATTATTTGCTGCAAGAGTCCTCAAAAATATTATTATTTCTTTAACCAGGTACATATTTATCATTATATGTTCTTAAAATGAGTTTTGTAAAACACCCAGTTGGTGTGAGTTTCCTCAGCGCGTCGTGCATTGCTGCCGCGCGCTGATTATTTTCTGCAAGAGTACTAAAAAATATGCTTAGATGTTTAACCAGATTAAATAAACGAAGACTTGAATGGCAAGAATTTCGGTGTTCTGAGAGTTTATTCACAACACAACACATGTTTGACACAGCTACAACTCGTGCCGTGATTGTCACTTCACTCCTCGAGGGAATAACTGGGCGAGTTCAACGCGGGTGGAGGAGCGACCGGGGTCATATGCAAATGAGTGTGAGCTGCTGCAACATGACTGCATGGATGAGAGGTTCGCCGTTTGGGCATGATATGAATCCATGAAGTCTCTGAGATTGAGGTGAATAATTAATGGTCAAGGATTCTAAGCATTATTTTCAATTCTTGAAGACTTCTAAAATGTTTGGTGTACTGAAATAATTTTGTTATTGAATTGAATCAACTTTCTCAAGAATTTCAAATACAGCTCTATGGGTAGCTAAAAGAGTAAAAAAAAAAATCTCTCTTGAATTCTGACTTATATATTTTTTTTTTCCTTCTGACAAGTTTTGCAAGTGGTACTTTGATTCTTTTGAATAAATTGACACTGAAATGGATGGTGCTGAGAGTCAAATGAGTGTAGGTAGAGGGAGAGGTGTCCTAAGATTCATGACTGCACCTCAGATAGGTGGGGCTCATAAAAATGATCCACTTTCTTCCACCCCATTTACTCACGGAATGTTAATGTGCAGAGACCTACATTATCTCAGCCTTATGCTGTTTCTGATGATTCCGTACAATTCCCTGATCCAAATACTGTGCCACTAAATCTGATTAATTATATAGTGAAACAGATAGGCAGAAGTATTGGCCAGAACATAGTCATCTGTCTTGAGTCTGGGGTTTTTGGTCAAAACAAGCAAAGTGAGTCAACTGTCAATATGAGTGAACTTTCAAAAATCAGCTTAATCGTTAAGCAAGATATTACTGAGCCTCCATACTTCAGGGGTGATGGGGAAGAGAACATTTCTGTTGATGAGTGGGTGGACACAATGAAAGTGTACTTGAGGTAGCGAGAATTGCCTTTGAAAGGACAAGCTGACGAAGTACTGAACAAATTGCAGGGGAGAGCATGTGATGTTGTGAAGGTGGGACTGAGATGTAATCCACTGATTGAGTAATGGTCCTAAACCAGTTTTTGACAGACTCAAACAACATTGTAGTGACACTGTATATTCATGAATGCCTTTGGCAGACTTTTATGCCACTTTACCTTTACGAAACAAGCAGCCATTCGACTACTGGATTAGGCTGCACAGAGCTATTGATATTGCTATTGAAGGGCTGAAAAGACAGGGCAAGTCTCTTGATGACCCTTTTCATGAAGCAACTGTGATGTATGTTCGAAACTGCCCTGATCCAGAACTAGCTCTGATCTTCAAGTGCAAGCTGCTGGACGAATGGTCGGTGGCTGATGTGCAGGTGAGGCTAGATGAGTATGAATATTTTGTGAAACTGTTTACGACAAGACAAAAGTGATTTTTCAAAACATACAGAGACTGAACACAGATGATGAACTTTCCTTTACTGATGTTTGTGTTCAGGATACAGTTTTGCTTTGGGGCATGCTTGACAGTGGGTCTATGGCCATTACAATCCGTTTGCAAGCCCTGGCTAAACGTTTAGAAGCAATAGTACTCGTTTCTGATGGCGTGTCCCCAACTGTGCTTACGCTGATTGGCTGCAGTGGTCGGAAAACAAGCGCACTGGGAGTATGTCATATTCTGATGAAAGTGTTTGACTGCTGTTTCTCTGTACCACCCTAATTGTTGATGGGTGATTCTGTTACAGGAGCTTTGGTTCAGCTTTTGTGCAATGTTGAGTCCTGGAAAGGGACAGATACACCTGACAAAGTGGGGACTGTGAAACTGAGACATGCAGTCACTCTAGAGCCCTTGAAAGAACATTTAGTGTGGGGTAAGTTGGTTAGCAACAACAGGATATCTGTTGGCAGTACGGGTTGTAGTGGAGCCCAGCACAGTGCATACAGTGGCAACAACTGTGATGGTAAGCAGGATAGTTGTGCCATTGTGGGAGGATGGCTCGATGCCAATCAAGGTTATTAACCCATCCAACAAGCCGATCTGTCTCAAACGCAAGTGCAAGTTGGCTGACGTCTACGCTTGCGTGACTATAGAAGACTTAGATGTTGACTACCTTGACATGCCTTTTCAACAGGCAGTGGGTTTGCAATGTAATGTGGCGAAGACTGAAAACCAGAAATGTGTCTTGCCAGCTCAGTGCTATCCAACTTAGAACTCCAGGACATTGACATAAATTCAAATTATTTGACTCCTTACTGGAGAGGGAAGTTGGTTGAACTGCTGGTTAAATATGAGTCCATATTTTCATGTCACGGATTAGACTGTGGTAAAGCCAAGGGCGCTGTTCACTGCATTTGCCTGAGTGATACTAAATCTTTCAGATTGCCTTACAGGAGACCTTCACATTATGAAAAGCTGCATGAGGCCTTAGATAACATGGATGAGCGAGAAGTCCACGAGTAATTATGCATCGCATCTGGTGTTAGTTTGGAAGAGGAATGGTGATCTGAGACTGTGTACCAGTTTTCCATTGGCTGAATGCATGCACCATCAAGGATGCACATCCTTTTCCACATCAGGCAGATGCTCTTGCGGCTCTTGGTGGTAATGCATTCTTTTCCACAATGGATTTAACATCAAGGTATTATAACATGGGAGTGCACGGGAATTAAAATAAATTCACTGTGTTTACTATGCCATTTGGGTTCTACGAGTATAACAGGCTTCCGCAGGGCCTGTGCAGTAGCCCTGCGACATTCATGAGGATGATGATGAGCATATTTGGTGATCAGAACTTCATGAGCATGCTGTGTTATCTAGATGACATCCTCATTTTTCCTCTGTAAAGAATTGAGAAGGTTTTCCAAAGACTCCAATCTCACAACTTAAAGCTGTCTCAGAAAAAGTGTCATTTCATGAAACCCTCTGTTAAGTTCCTTGGGCATATTGTAAGTAGTGAAGGCATAGCAACTGATCCTGAAAAGGTCAGGGCTATTGTTGACATCATGGAACAGGATCTCATGGAGGATGGCACTGATGTTCCATCGAAGACAAAAAGAAGGTAATTTTTGGGCATGGTGGTCTTCTACTAGCAGTACATTGAAGGCTGTTCTCACGTTGCATGCCCATCTTTGCATTGACAGCAGGCATGAAGAGACCAAGGCGTTGCAAGGGTAAGAAACAAGTGATGACGGACAGAAAGCTTACCTCTTCGGACTGGACTCCAGAGTTGGTCTTGCCATCCTTTCAAGAAGCGTCCACAAGATGAGCCATGTTCGGATGTTCAAGTTAATCATGTTGCGACATCTCTGAATTCTTGTGTCTATGAGGAAGAGGTTTCAGCCATCCTGAGCAGCAGCAGACAACAGTACAATCATGTTCAACAGTATGCTTACCTGCTTCTGCAGTTGGTTGAGACGTTGATACTAGCTAAGTTGTCGGATGGTCCAGGGCTGTCGAGGAAGGAGCTAATTGAGTTATAGCATGCTGATCCATGTCTGAGCACAGTACTGTCTTTCATGGAGCGCAAACAAAGGCCTTCTAGAAGAGGACGGTTTGGGGAATCACCTGCTGTGCTTCGTCTTCTCAGGCACTGGGACAAATTATCAGTGAGAATGAGCTTGTTGTATCATTTGTCCAGGGATGTTATCACCAAGAAAAAGACCTTTCAGTTTGTTGAACCTGCTGCCCTTCAAGAGAAAGTGCTGAAAGGAGTGCACGATGAAGCCGGACATCAGGGCCAACAACGAACACTACCTTGCCAGACGCAGAATCTATTGGCAAGGAATGGAAAAGGATGTGAAGGAGTATGTTTGATGCTGCAGAAGGTGTGTTGTTAGTAAATCGCCAGAGCCTGAAGCGAGAGCTCCACTTGAGAGTATCAAAACAAGAGACCACTTGAGCTGGTTTGCATGGTGTGACACCATGTCAGGGTTCGGGTGTGGAAATGAGGAGGCGGGGAGCAGTGACACACTGCAGGTCAGGCTTTTTATTTTCTTGTATCCTTTTGTGTACAGCATAGGTACTTTTTGTTGATTTTCATGCAGTCAATAATTCACTCTTAACATAAACATACATTTCTTCAAAACACTCATTAGATCATAAACACTCAGTAGATCACATGCCAGTGCTGTACACTCGTTCCCTTTCTCCCTCTCTTGCATGTTTTGGCCGTTTTTGAGGCCTCTCCCCACTATCACTGTAACAAGAAACAGCTGTTAGAAATCATGTTGATGAGCCACACCACTCACTCTCTCCCGCAAACAGACACACGACCATGCCACCATCACCACATACCCCCACTGCCCGACTCAGGTCGGGCGGCATCCGGCCTGCCAAACCCCCCCCCCCCCATTTCTGGAGAGAAAGTCAGCCACGGCCTTCTGCGCCCCCGGTCAGTGGATCACCACAAATTTGAATGGCTGAAGTGCCAGGTGCCAACGGGTGATCCGTGCATTGGTATCCTTCATGCGGTGGAGCCATTGGAGTGGGGTGTGATCTGAACAGAGGGTGAAGGCCCGACCCAGCAGGTAGTAGCGGAGGGTGAGGGCAGCCCACTTGATCGCCAAACACTCCTTTTCAATGGTGCTGTACTTTCCCTCAGCAAGAGTTTATGACTAATGTACAGCATCGATCGCTCCTCCCCCTCCACCTCCTGTGAGAGCACTGCCCCCAGCCATCTGTCAGATGTATCTGTCTGCAAAATAAAGGGGAGAGAGAAGTTTGGAGCATGTAAGAGCTGTCCCCCACAAAGTGCATATTTCACTTTTAGAAAAGCCTGTTGGCATGACTGGGCGGGATCGGGGGCCCCCTTTCTAGTGAGATCAGTCAGCGGGCTGATGACGTCAGAGAAACTAGGCACAAACCTTCGGTAGACTTAAAATGAGTTTTGTAAAACGCTCAGTTGGTGCGAGTTTTCTCAGCGCATCGTGCATTGCTGCCACGTGCATTGCTGCCACGTGCTGATTATTTGCTGCAATGGTCCTCAAAATTATGCTTATTTGTTTAACCAGATTAAATAAATGAGGACTTGATGGCAAGGATTTCTGTATTCCGAGAGTTTATTCACAATACAACACAGGTCTGACACCACTACAGTTGCACATGTACATCAGCCAGACGTCAATTTGATGTGTGTGTGTTTACAGCTGGAAGATGTATTTTTTTAGGTCGTTTGATCATCTGCAATATGTTTATAAGATGTTTCCTCTCGGATGTCAATAAAACATCCAGCACAAATGGTGCAGGATGTGTTATGCACAATTTTTAATTGCGGGTTGCGAGTTTAGAACAAATCCTAACACTAAGCATGGGCAATAATAGTAGTGATGCTTGTCTTACCAAGCACCTAAAACAAGTGATAAATTAAGAGACATTAAGTTTGTTTAACAGGAGAACATGCTCTGGTGCAGTACTGTGGTGTCAGTGTTGTGGTGGGGTATGAGTCCTCTTTACACTCAGGACTACTGCAGGAATTGTTAGAGATTTTCATTGAGGTGGTGTTTCAAAGGTTGGATATTGCAATGGGCATCAGATTCAAGAGGAAATTCATTAGAGAAGGGGTTTTTAACCTTAACAGAAGCCATTAAAGCCAGCATCACACTAGCCGATTTTTCAAGTGTTTTTTTTTTTTTTTTTTTAGGTGTGAGCTTCATTAACACCGTCGGCCAGTAGATGAGAGATGGAGTACGCATTAGCGTCTCTCAGCAGGGGGTCGTTAATCACTTGACCATCGGGACTCCCTGCTGAGTTAATCATTCCAGATATGGGAAAAAAAAGACCCAACATGACAGAAAAAACCCTTCTGTCTCTGGGGTGGGCTCTTGTGTTCTCTTCAAGTGACCAATGAGCTTTTACTTTTACTGAAGAACTGATAAGATGTTGAGCTGAACTGAACGTTTTCATCACAGTCAGCTGCATATCATCTTAAAAGATGATTGTAATCCACAGTGATTCTGTCACCAAGCATTTTTCCACACTAAAATGACTAATGAAATCAAAAAGTGGAGGCACAACAGTCTGTTTTTATGGAACACAATTTATTTACTCACTGAAAGCTACATATGGTCATACGTGTTCTACGGCAAGCCTTGATGGGATACATACACAATCACACGCGTTCACAAGGTGAAACTACTCCATAAATCACATCCTTAATCACTCATTTACAGCTGTTTATGCTCATGCAGTACTTCTGTTGTTATTTCAGTGAGCTCCACATGACAGGTAATCAGAGAGAGATGGGCAATTTGCCGCAAATTAGCCGCAAACCTCATTTGCATGTGAAAATTATCAGTGGTGAATTTGCAGCAAATTTGCCATGAACTCGCCATTTTTTAAGGTGTTTGTCACCCCTCACATTTTTGTATCAACACGTGTGTTATATGTAACCCAGGTCAAAAAAGGACTGGAAACTAAAACAAAATGCATTAATTGTAGTTTCAACCAAATAAACTAAAAATACGCAGTGATATGTAAATTACAAGTAGATGTGTAAAGTAAAACTATAAAAAAATTACAATGCAAAAAATAAGACGAAAAGTGTGACGTATATAGTACGCGCCGCAGTTGCGTGTGATGTCATCTAGACGAACTCGCAGAAGCAAATAGAGGACACGCCACGTTGAGTATGGGGCAGGAGAGAGAGAAATCTAAGGCAAATATATATATACAGTGGTGTGAAAAAGTGTTTGTCCCTTCCTGATTTCTTATTTTTTTGCATGTTTGTCACACTTAAATGTTTCAGATCATCAAACAAGTTTAAATATTAGTCAAAGATAACACAAGTAAACACAAAATGCAGTTTTTAAATGAAGGTTGTTATTATTAAGGGAAAACAAAATCCAAACCTACATGGCCCTGTGTGAAAAAGTGTTTGCCCCACCTGTTAAAACATAACTTAACTGTGGTTTATCACACCTGAGTTCAGTTTCTCTAGCCACACCCAGGCCTGATTACTGCCACACCTGTTCTCAATCAAGAAATCACTTAAATAGGACCTGCCTGACAAAGTGAAGTAGACCAAAAGATCTTCAAAAGCTAGACATCATGCTGAGATCCAAAGAAATTCAGGAACAAATGAGAAAGAAAGTAATTGAGATCTATCAGTCTGGAAAAGGTTATAAAGCCATTTCTAAAGCCTTGGGACTCCAGAGAACCACAGTGAGAGCCATTATCCACAAATGGCGAAAACATGGAACAGTGGTGAACCTTCCCAGGAGTGGCCGGCCGGCCGACCAAAATTACCCCAAGAGCGCAGCGAAGACTCATCCAAGAGGTCACAAAAGACCCCACAACAACATCCAAAGAACTGCAGGCCTCACTTGCCTCAGTTAAGGTCAGTGTTCATGACTTCACCATAAGAAAGAGACTGGGCAAAAATGGCCTGCATGGCAGAGTTCCAAGACGAAAACCACTGCTGAGCAAAAAGAACATTAAGGCTCGTCTCATTTTTGCCAGAAAACATCTTGATGATCCCCAAGACTTTTGGGAAAATACTCTGTGGACTGACGAGACAAAAGTTGAACTTTTTGGAAGGTGTGTGTCCCATTACATCTGGCGTAAAAGTAACACCGCATTTCAGAAAAAGAACATCATACCAGCAGTAAAATATGGTGGTGGTAGTGTGATGGTCTGGGGCTGTTTTGCTACTTCAGGACCTGGAAGACTTGCTGTGATAAATGGAACCATGAATTCTGCTGTCTACCAAAAAATCCTGAAGGAGAATGTCCGGCCATCTGTTCGTGACCTCAAGCTTAAGCGAACTTGGGTTCTTCAGCAGGACAATGATCCAAAACTAACCAGCAAGTCCACCTCTGAATGGCTGAAGAAAAACAAAATGAAGACTTTGGAGTGGCTTAGTCAAAGTCCTGACCTGAATCCTATTGAGATGCTTTGGCATGACCTTAAAAAGGCAGTTCATGCTCGAAAACCCTCCAATGTGGCTGAATTACAACAATTCTGCAAAGATGAGTGGGCCAAAATTCCTCCGCAGCGCTGTAAAAGACTCATTGCAAGTTATCGCAAATGCTTGATTGCAGTTGTTGCTGCTAAGGGTGGCCCAACCAGTTATTAGGTTTAGGGGGCAATCCCTTTTTCACACAGGGCCATGTAGGTTTGGATTTTGTTTTCCCTTAATAATAACAACCTTCATTTAAAAAACTGCATTTTGTGTTTACTTGTGTTATCTTTGACTAATATTTAAACTTGTTTGATGATCTGAAACATTTAAGTGTGACAAACATGCAAAAAAATAAGAAATCAGGAAGGGGGCAAACACTTTTTCACACCACTGTATATATATATACACTATATTGCCAAAAGTATTCGCTCACCCATCCAAATAATTGAATTCAGGTGTTCCAATCACTTCCATGGCCACAGGTGTATAAAATGAAGCATCTAGGCATGCAGACTGCTTCTACAAACATTTGTGAAAGAATGGGCCGCTCTCAGGAGCTCAGTGAATTCCAGCGTGGTACTGTGATAGGATGCCACCTGTGCAACAAGTCCAGTCGTGAAATTTCCTCGCTACTAAATATTCCACAGTCAACTGTCAGTGGTATTATAACAAAGTGGAAGCGATTGGGAATGACAGCCATGTAAAATGACAGATTGGGGTCAGCGGATGCTGAGGCGCATAGTGCGCAGAGGTCGCCAACTTTCTGCAGAGTCAATCACTACAGACCTCCAAAGTTCATGTGGCCTTCAGATTAGCTCAAGAACAGTGTGTAGAGAGCTTCATGGAATGGGTTTCCATGGCCGAGCAGCTGCATCCAAGCCATACATCACCAAGTGCAATGTAAAGCGTCGGATGCAGTGGTGTAAAGCACGCCGCCACTGGACTCTAGAGCAGTGGAGACGCGTTCTCTGGAGTGACGAATCACGCTTCTCCATCTGGCAATCTGATGGACGAGTCTGGGTTTGGCGGTTGCCAGGAGAACGGTACTTGTCTGACTGCATTGTGCCAACTGTGAAGTTTGGTGGAGGGGGGATTATGGTGTGCGGTTGCTTTTCAGGAGCTGGGCTTGGCCCCTTAGTTCCAGTGAAAGGAACTCTGAATGCCTCAGCATACCAAGAGATTTTGGACAATTCCATGCTCCCAACTTTGTGGGAACAGTTTGGGGATGGCCCCTTCCTGTTCCAACATGACTCTGCACCAGTGCACAAAGCAAGGTCCATAAAGACATGGATGAGCGAGTTTGATGTGGAAGAACTTGACTGGCCTGCACAGAGTCCTGACCTCAACCCGATAGAGCACCTTTGGGATGAATTAGAGCGAAGATTGCGAGCCAGGCCTTTTCGTCCAACATCAGTGTCTGACCTCACAAATGCACTTCTGGAAGAATGGTCAAAAATTCCCATAAACACACTCCTAAACCTTGTGGAAAGCCTTCCCAGAAGAGTTGAAGCTGTTATAGCTGCAAAGGGTGGGCCGACGTCATATTAAACCATATGGATTAAGAATGGGATGTCACTTAAGTTCATATGCGTCTAAAGGCAGATGAGCGAATACTTTTGGCAATATAGTGTATATATATATATATTTATTTATTTTTTTTCCCAATTTGGAATACCCAATTCCCAATGCACTCTAAGCTCTTGTGGTGGCGTAGTGACTTTGAATCTCAGTTACCTCCGTGTCTGAGACCGTCAACCCATGCATCTTACCACATGGCTTGTTGAACGCTTTACCGTGGAGACATAGCACATGTGGAGGCTTCACAGCATCCACCGCGGCATCCATGCACAACTCACCACGCGCCCCACTGAGAGCGAACCACATTATAGTGACCACGAGGGGGTTACCCCATGTGACTCTACCCTCCCTAGCAACCGGGCCAATTTGGTTCCTAAGGAGACCTGGCTGGAGTCAATCAGCACGTCCTGGATTTGAACTCGTGAACTCCAGGGGTGGTAGTCAGCGTCTTTACTTGCTGAGCTACCCAGGCCCCCGATCTAAGGCAAATATCAAATTAATTCTTTAATATCATCTAATAATGTGCTATATGATGTTATAAACTTTTCATTAACAATATCAGATCGCTTTTAGAGTGGTGATTACCGATTTTGAAGTGGATGATAGCAGATTGGGAAATCCTCTCAAATCTGATGTGGCTATTAATTGATTGTGAAACCCCTGGATTTGGTGAGTTTTCTTTGCATAACTGTGTATTATTCGAATATATTGTGTTCTTCAAAAGAGTTTTGTACAAATATTGAATGCTTAAAATATTTGTGCCATCTTGAACAATGTGTTCTGACTACAAGTGAATTCCGACTACATGTGGTCATGTGAATGCTAACTTGCATATGGTCACGTTATGACATATTCAACAAAAAGTTGAAATGATATTACAAATACGGTTCAAGGATAATTTCTGAGGAGACATATGTTGTTTTTAAGTTATATTAGTTGGTTATTGATCCTGATACTTATCGCCCTGTTTGGATAAACAGGTCAGGTTTTATTTTTTTTTCTTGGTGTGCGACGTAGTACACTGAAACACAAGAATAACACACTATAATATTCTATCTCTGCCCAGATGTAAACCTCTTACTTGAATCGCATGAGGACACAGGTAGAATGTGTAACCATTTTCTTTTAACTCCGACCTGGTTCCTTGAGGCTCGTGTGATAACAGGAGGCCGTTTCCTCACTCTGTTGGTGGGCACGGCTGTTGATTCTCGGCAGGCTGGTGGAGAACTCAGAAATGTCGCCTTGATTGAAGATGGAAGAGAAATCTTTAATCTCTTCACTTCTGTAGGCAAACGGATGAAGATGCGGATTGCTCGGCGGTCTCCTTCGGATCCGTTAGTGTGCGGTTGAACACAGAGTAATCTCAACTCGTCCAGTGAGATGGAGATTGTAAGGCCACAGTTTCAATTCGGACGTTACTTCCTTGTGCCACGAGGTTGCACCTGAGAGCAGCAATGAGCTGCGTCTACACACTGCAAACAAAGTTGCTGGAAGCAAATCCTGGAAGCATTTCAGAGGTATTTCTACTCCTGATGATGTCATGGTTTGAGGTGTGTTCTGTTGTGTGCCTCATCCAATAGGAGTTGAGAGTTCGATCATTTAGTGAGTAAGGCTTCATGGGACTTGTAGTCTGTTTTGGACTCCCTATGTTTGATTTTGGCGTGATTTTTATCAGTATAATTTATGACTTGGAATGTGGGGGCTTGAGTTAGGTTTTTACTACTGTGTTAGGCCTGCCTTTGTCTTCTATCTGAATACATGAGGCCCAACACAGTTCTCACATTATGACTGTAAACTCCCTTGATTTAAGGCAAAATTTGATGTCAGAAGTGACAGAGATCGTTGAAATAAAAAAAACTAGTTGCCGAGGAGCCTGGGTAGCTCTGTGGTAAAAGACGCTGGCTACCACCTCTGGAGTTCGCTAGTTCATATCCCAGGGCATGCTGAGTGAATCCAGCCAGGTCTCCTAAGCAACCAAATTGGCCTGGTTGCTAGGGAGGGTAGAGTCACATGGGGTAACCCCCTCGTGGTCGCTATAATGTGGTTTGTTCTCAGTGGGGCGCGTGGTGAGTTGAGCGTGGATGCCATGGTGGATGGCGTGAAGCCTCCTATATCTCCGTGGCAAGGCGCTCAACAAGCCACATAATAAGATGCGCGGGTTGACAGTCTCAGACGTGGAGGCAGCTGGGATTCGTCCTCCGCCACCCAGATTAAGGCGAATCACTACGCGACCACGAGGACTTAAAAGTGCATTGGGAATTGGGCATTCCAAATTGGGTGAAAAAGGGTGAAAATCCCCCCCCCCAAAATAAAAAAAAAGTTGCCAAGCTCCAAAGTCAGCTTGCTAAACAATGTAGCTTGTAGTCAATTAGCCTACCAAGAGGGTTAATCAGAGCAAAGCGTACTGCCCAACTCGCCGACTCCTGCTTCCTCCTTGCCCCAACCACGAACTTTGTGACACCCACCTATTCAGTATAGGGAAGTCAGAGAACATATCACTAAGCTCCTTAAGAAAGGATTGACCAAAGAAAGCACTAGTGCTTATACTTCACCTATTGTGCTAGTTAGGAAACATGTTGGTAGTCTCAGGCTTTGTGTCGAATACAGGAAGCTGAACTCAAAGACCAAGAAAGGCACGTTTCCTCTGCCTAGGATAGATGAAAGCTTTAATGCACTACAAGGAGCAAAGTTATTTTCTTCCATTGATTTAGCTAGTGGATATCATCAGGTTGTTGTCCATGAGCGCGACAGGCATAAGACTACATTTACGACTCCATTTGGGATTTTTGAGTATTCTTGGATGCCCTTTGGGGTTTGCAATGGACCTTCAATGTTTCAACGTCTTATGCAGGCTTCCATGGGTGATCTAATTTTTCAGATCATGCTAGTGTACCTTGATGACATACTAGAATACTCACCCACTTTCCATGAGCACTTGCAGAGACTGGAAGTAGTCTTTAACAGACTAAAAGAAGCAGGTCTCAAAGTTAAGCCAAGTTTCTTGTAGCATGAAATAACTTTCTTAGGTCATTAGATCTCAGCTTGAGGTATTAGTACTGATCAAGTTAAAATGGTCAAGCAGTAGAAAATTCCCAGTACAGTTAAGGAATTACGCTCGTTCTTAGGGTTCTGTAGTTACTATAGAAAGTTCATTGAGAGTTTTTCTAGAATTGCCAGCGCTCTTCATAATTTAGTGCACCTGTGTATCAAGCAGTTTGGCACCACAAAGAGAGAGAGTTTAGTGCTTTGTGGTCATCACAGTGCCAGTCAGTTTTTGAGCTGCTGAAGGAGAAGCTTACTTCTGCTCCTGTGTTAGGGTATGCAGAATTCAATCTTCCTTTCACATTGGAGACAGATGCGAGCAGTGAAGTTCTGGGCACTGTCTTATGCCAGCAGCAGGGTGAGTGTAGAAGAGTCATAGCTTATGCCAGTGGAGACTTCGTAAAGCAGAAAGGAATGACAGAACTTACAGTAGCATGAAGCTTGAGCTACTGGCCCTCAAGTGGGCTATCTCTGAAAAACTCTGTGATTATCTACAGGGTTTGTGGTCATCACAGATAATAACCCTCTGTGTCATCTAAAAACACTAAAAATTAGCCATCTTTGATTTTGAAGTGAAATACCACCCAGGATGGCATAATGCAGCTGCTGATGCCCTCTCTAGGCAGCCATCAGCAGGGGAGTCTGCCACTCCTGAGGATGCAGAATACGTTGACTGTATTGCCATATACAATATCATAAAAAAGGAACAGCCTTAGAGCCTGACTTAGTGATGGCTGGTGAAAAGTGCTGTAGGGTTAGACAGATTTGTGCTTTAGAGTGTGGAGTAGAGGAAGGCAGTAACCCTCAAGGAAGTATGTCTACTCTGCCGGGTTATACAACAGCTGAACTAAAGGATTTTCAAATTAAAGATCCCACTCTCAGATTTTCAGAACCTTTTGGGAACGTTAACAAAAGCCCACCACTCGTGAGAGGTCTATCTGGTCTATCAAAGTCTGTACTGTCACTGATAAAGCAGTGGAAGTGTGTTAGTGAGCTGGATGGCTTGCTTTATCGCATTGTGAATGACCAACATCGTGGTGACTGCCAACAGCTGCTCTTACTCTCATGTCTAAAAGAACAGGTCCTTGAAAGTGTTCATGACAGTATGGGACATCAGGGCATTGGGCGCATGCTAAACCTGTTGAGGCAACGATGCTTCTTGGTTGGCATGTATAATGATGCGGATCAGTGGATCAAAAAGTGTCAAAGGTGCATCTTAACCAAGATGCCACAACCAAGGATACATCCTCTTATGAAGCCATTTCTGGCTTCAAGGCCCCTTGAAGTAGTGGCAGTAGATTTTACTGTGCTTGAACCTGCCTCTGATGGCCGTGAGGACGTATTAATTGTGACTGATGTTTTCACAAAGTTTACACAGGCATTTCCAACTAAGGATCAAAGGGCTGATACCACTGCCAAGATCCTTCTGAAAGAGTGGTTCATGAAATATGGTGTGTCTGAACAGTGCAGAAATTTTGAAAGTGACGTGATTGCTAAGCTGTATAAAATGTATGGTGTAAAGAAAACCCGCACCACACCCTATCGGCCTCAGGATAATGGTCAGTGTGGGCGCTTTAACAGAACACTCCATGATCTATTATGTACATTTCCCCCAGAAAAGAAAAAGCATTGGCCAGAACACCTTCCTGAGTTGATGTGTGCTTATAATGTAATGCACATACAACCACTGGATACTCCTCACATTACTTGCTGTTTGGAGTTTTGGAGTACTTGCTGAACCTGCATCTTCCAGTTGATGCACTGCTAGTTCAAGAGGAAACTGTGGACAGAAAACATGATTGACTGGTGATTCACCAAGACAGATTGAAAGAAGCTCATTAAAAAGCCAGGTAATATGCTGAACACAATGCTGCTGAGAGACTTGCCCCTTTGAATGACGATCTATTGCCCTGTGATTGATGTGGGTCAGCAGGTATACTTGCATCACAGACCTTTGGGTAGGAACAAAATACAGGATTCATGGGGTCCTACTGTATACAGGGTCATAGATGTGCAGGGCAACACACATACTATTGAGCCCCTTGATGGTAGTCCTATAAAGAGATTCCATAGAGTTGACATGCACCATTGTGTTAACTCTATTCCTGATCCAGAGATGACTGAAACTTGTTCTCCCACAACACCACAATCGAGGGGAGAATCTGTTTCTGACCAGATTGATGTTGTGCATTCTAATCCTAATTTTGTTGTGTTAGAAGATGTCACATTTCCTAGTCTACAAGAGACAGAGAATGTGAACCCTGAAACCGCTGTGTCAGCCATTGAAGGCCTTATAGGTAAACCTGTACTGATTTCAGAGAACATTGAACTACAAGGTTTGATACCAGAGAGAGCTGAGTCTAGCAATGACACAGCTCCTAGAGTGTCTGGTCCAGAGAGGGTTATGCCTGACACTGGCACGGCTCCTAGAGTGTCTGAACCAGAGATGAAAAAGCCTGTACCAGCACCAAGAAGAACTAAAAGAGCCAATGCTGGCATACACTCAAACCCATTTAATGAACCAATATCAGCATGCAATGCTGTTTAACTCAGTCCTGAAGTCTTCTCTCAGGTGTTAACAAGCCTGGGTAGTGTGTTCTTTAGAGAAGCTGTTAAAGAAGTGAAAAATATGTATTAAGTCATCGGGGACAATGACTTTTAGCATGGGATAATGTAGCACAAGTGGAGAAATTTCATGTAATTTAACTCCAGTCAAAAACTGGACATGGCCCCTTTAAAAACCGGATTGCATGTGTGGAGTTTGATCATGTTTGCTACACATGTAAGAACTGGGTATCTAAATTTAGAATGAATCATATCTTATTTAATGTTTTATAGCCCAGAGTGTTTTCCAGTTTAGTGAATAAGTTTAATACGTGTTATATGTGTAATAACAATTGTATTGTTTTAAACTGTTATACATGTCCTTAAAGCCTGGTTAAAAATGTATCAAATGCTTTGAGTGATTTAAGCAAGTACTTAAATGCATAAAATGCTGTGAATGATATAAGCATGTATTAAGATGATGTATGCTGAAGCACATGGGTAAGCTAATGCCCAGTTTGTCCTTTCATGTAACATTAGCTTATACCATATTTCATTACCATATTTCAGTCTTTAGTCTTTATTCTTTTAAATATATACGGCCCCAGATATTTTTGTATCCTGTGTTGATTCTTTACAACCCACCGGCTATATATATATATATATATATATATATATATATATATATATATATATATATATATATATATATATATATATATATATATATATATATATATATATATATATATACAGTACTGTGCAAAAGTCTTAGGCATAAGATGTTTCACAAAAGTATTTATCTAGGAGAATTGGTGCTGTTTTAAAGGCAGAGGTGGTCACACCGAATATTGATTTTCTTTTTTTATGTATACTGGACTTTGTATGTCATTAAGTGATAAATGAAAACTATTTATGTCATTATTTTGAAGACATCCTCACTATACAACATTTTTCACAAGTGCCAAAAAATTTTGCACAGTACTGTATAATATATATATATATATATATATATATATATATATATATATATATATATATATATATATATATATATATAATTTTAATTATGATTAATTATAGAAAAAATAACAGGTTAAAAAAATAATACAATTAATTATACAGTACCCACAGACTGTAATTAGGACTATTCCTACCATCGGAGCAATTCAAGCTTACCACCTTTATATTTTTGCTAGTCCCAGTCAGTGTGGGGCAGTAAACTCAATTCCAGCTGTACAGGCAAAGTTCAGCTGTACAGGTCACAATCCACACTAACAGAAGACAGCACACATTCTTGCAATCAAACACAGCTGGACAGAGCGCAACTCTGAATGGAGGGGTCTCGAGATGTGTTTTTTTATGTTTCAAACTACATTTAAATTGAAACAACGATTAAAACGCTGTGTTTATGACGCAGTGCAACCAAAGTGAAACACTGCAAAAGCATCCGTCTGACACGTATACATAGACGCATCCTTAGAAAATTAAAAATCATTAGAAAACAGTAGGCTTATGTTAAATAAAATTTAAATAAAAATACATTGCCTTCTAATGCCACTTTTTATATTGCTTTATCTGCCACAATATAGTAATGCATTTCAATTATTTCAATTATCTAAATTATATATACAGTTTATATATATATATATATAAAATTGAATAATTAATTAAAATAATTTAATTGTGATTAATTCGATTAATTAATTGACATAAGTAATTAGTTCAATAAAAAAATAATAATAATTTAATCGATTGACAGGCCTAGAATTTAATGCTTCTGTTTCCACTTCCACTGAACAATTTTGATTCATTAAAAAATCCATTAACAATTCATTTATTGTTTTGGGGAAATCAAATTAGAGATGAATTCACTGAGTTTGATGAATAAGTCAAGAAGTGATTGAGTGAATGATTGAGTTATTAGACTGATTCAAATTAATAACTCATCGAGATTTGTGAGTCTTTTTGGTCAATTTAATAAAAAGAACCAACTCATAAGAGTCTTTGTTCATGAATTGGATTACACTGGTCACACTATATGTTATATCATGCCAGCCAGATTGAGGGCATCGCAATAGAATGTATTTATTTATTTATTTATTTATTTATTTATTTATTTTTGTCTTTTTATAGTTTTTATGGTAGCACTTTATTTTTCAGTACTGTTCTAAATTTACGTACTATAGAATTACAACAACTAGAGTAATTACTAGGTACTAACCCTAAACATGTACATGTAGTTACCTAATATTACTCAGTACTTTCTTGGGTAAGGAAACTGTAAGTATACTGAAAGTACACATACTGTAAAATAAAGTTCAGCTGTTTTTGTATTATTTGCGGTACCTAGTCTGTGTATGAATAATCTGAAAAAGAACTGGTTCTCAACTCCCAATCCTATTAAGACCAAACATTTTCTTACACACTCTGTTAAGACACCTATATGAGGCCTAGGGAAGGGCAATACAAGCGAGCAGGCACATAAACCCAAATTAAACAGAACCAAAAGCTTACTGTACAAATCTGTAAACATTTCTGGAGTGTTTTAAGCCAGGATTGAGCAACAACACCATGATAGACCAAGAGCCTTGCAAATATTGACAGTGGTCTGAATGACCATGACTTTTGATTTGTTGTGCCACTCAACAACAATCAATTCAGAAAGAAATGGGCAGCAAAAGTACATTAGTGTATAAATATTCCAAGTTCACTTTTGAATCACCTTCATGTTGCCTTATTCTCTTTACCTTAATTCCTGTCTCTCTTACATCTTCCCAGTGGTTATATGTAAAACAAACAAATATATTATTTGTATGTTTTAAAAGGTAGTTTAAGGGCAGAGGTACTCATCATTAAAGCCACTTTCTCATATACAGATCGCGCTGGATTCAGCAATATCAATGCCATGCATGCCAAATAAGCACAAAGGAAGGATGGAAAAAATTTCCCCTAGCTTAGAAATGTCATGCGGCCCAGATTTATGAGTCTGGTACATCAGCTCCACTTTAAAATTCACTCACTGGTGTTTTACACAGGGCTTTTATGCATGTTCTTCAGTGCTTCAGAGCTGCTCTCTGCCACTTTGGAACCTTAAAAAATGCAATAGGATTTGACGTAGCAGATTCATAATGCATTACCTGATTGTAACACTGAGCTGTGCAGTTATAACCCATCTGACTGGAGCTGGGCTGTATTACGCTTCAGCGCAATATGGTTATGGGATAAATTCTGAGGTCTAAGCTGTTGTTGTTTTATATGTAATAGTGGATTCAGTTTGCTGGACATGAAGAGATGAGTGTTTATAGTCTTTTGTAAAAGTACTTGGTAGGCTATATCTAGAACCTCCAGCCCGGTCGGTTAGGTTTAACTTGAAGGAATATTCCGGATTAAGCACAATACTCTGTAACACTATACAATAAGGGTACATGAATAATCATGAATTAATACCTGAATTAATACTTACTTCAGCATGAGTTAATGATGAGTTAAGGCATGGACTAATCAAGAACTAATGAAGAGCTAACCTTAACTACGACTGGAGTCATATGTATTCATGCATGAATAACGGCCACCTTAATTACATGTTAGTACATGTTTGATAGTTAATGCATTAATTAACATTTGATGGTAAACTACCAAAATGTTCCATCAATGTTACATTACAAGTGAAATCAAACAAGCTTTATAAGAAAGAATATGCAGTACTTCAACCTTGAATTAAACATGCATTATTTAATATCATATAATATCATAATTATATACTAAAATTTGCTGTCTGCAGTTTCGTCACAAATATCATAAAATGAAACAGGATTATTAATTTATTGATCCATTATTTACATAGATCGTCCTTATGAAACATAGAAAAACATAATAATAATTGCTGATAATTTGATCTCAACCCATTTTACAAAATTGTCCATTTTCCTTCATATTTCATATTACAACTTACTTCACTCGTCATCCAGACCATATAGGAAAGAGTGCCCTTGTTACTGGTTCAATATTTGGTTTTATTAGGTGTCATTATTTTTAGAGATATGATTTAATTCATGAAGTTTACACACAATATTTAATTTGTGCCTTTTTTATGTTTAATATGACATTATAATTTACTAATAAGAAATTGGTTATTAAAAAGAAAATACTACTTTTATTTTATTTTGTAATTTTTGTATTTATTTTTACCTATATTCTGTCTGCATAATTTAAATATTTTTTTAACAGAGTTTTTTCTGGGAAATATAAAAGAACAGATCTCAGTTCCTGGTGTCTGTCATTCATTCATCATTAAAGTTCCATCAAAAACAACAGGAGTTTAATGTCATAGTTACTTGTGTAACCTCCGTTCCCTGATGGAGGGAACGAGACGTTGTGTTGATGTAGTGACACTAGCAGTCACTCTTAGGAGCCCAAGAAACCTCTGGTCTTTGATAAAAGGCCAATGAAAATTGGGGAGTGGTATTTGCATGCCACTCCCCCTGACATATGGGTATAAAAAGAGCTGGTATGCAACCACTCATTCAGGTTTTATGCTGAGGAGCCGATATAAGGTCCGGACATTTCAGCGGGAAGTTCAACGTTGTGGCAGGTGGGACACAACGTCTCGTTCCCTCCATCAGGGAACGGAGGTTACACAAGTAACCATGACATTCCCTATCTGTCACTCACTCGAGGTTGTGTCGATGTAGTGACACTAGGGGTCCCTATACGAAACGCCACAACTGGCTGAACTGTGTTACATGAACTGGCGGTGTGTGGTGGGCAGACTACTGTGTGCCTCATAGCCAGCACACCAGTTCGACACGTAACCTCCCCCAACATAGTTATGAGTGTCGAACGGCCCATTGGGGACAAGTCGACTACCCAAAAGATAGAGACAGGCTAACCCAGTCGTGGCCTCTTTTCCCCTTCTTTTTTTCCACTCCCACAAAAGAAGGGGGATTATCCGACTGGGCCACCAGGTCTAGTCGGGGGGGTGTCCCTCCCAAGGAGAAGAAAACATGGAGACCACACCTCGCCCAAAGAGAGGGGGGATATTTAAGTGGAAGAATACGTCACGTGGTCTTTCCAACCATGTGGAGAGTCTTCAAGGTAGATCCTACCCGACGGGGGAGGAGTTACTACAAACATGGAGACTGGGGCAGAGGGGTTCTGTCCAAGGAAGACGCAGATTTCCAATAGGGAAACGAATTAGCGGAAGATATACATCGCATGGGATTAGCCTTACAGGGAACCGCCACATGCAGAGCACCTACCCCAGAACAGGACTCTTAGCACATGTACTGGACATATGCTACCATTGCCATGTTGTCTGTCTGAACTAACACATGCTAGCCCTGGATCAACGGCCGAAACCTCCGCAGGGCGAGCAGAATTGCCAACAACTCGAGGCAGTTGATGTGTCAACCCGAGCGGGGTGGCCACCGCTGAGGATGCCATATGCCCCAGGAGCCTCTGAAAAAGTTTCAGTGGAACTGCTGTTTTCTGTTTAAACGCCTTCAAACAGGCCAACACTGACTGCGGGCGCTCGTTCGTGAGGCGCGCTGTCAAAGAGACTGAGTCCAACTCCAAACCGAGAAAAGAGATGCTCTGAACTGGGAGGAGCTTGCTCTTTTCCCAGCTGACCCGAAGCCCTAGTCGGCTGAGGTGTGAGAGCACCAAGTCCCTATGTGCGCACAACATGTCTCTTTTAGAGAAATATACTCTTTTAGAGAAATATACTCTTATTTCTGCTGAAGCACCCAGGGGCGTTCTCTGCAGTGCACCAGTGCAGAGGAGGGAGAAGCCGCTGAAATGCGCCGTCAGATCCAGCAGATGTGAATGAACAGTCGTGGGAATTCAGCTCAGTGAGCATGACTGTTCGGCACCGAAGAGAAAATCTGAATGAGTGGTTGCATACCAGTTCCTTTTATACCCGTATGTCTGGGGGAGTGGCATGCAAATACCACTCGCCAATTTTCATTGGCCTTTTATCAAAGACCAGAGGTGTCTCGGGCTTTCAAGAGTGACCCCTAATGTCACTACATCGACACAACGTCGAGTAAGTGACAGATAGGGAACTGCAACACTTCCTGGCCCATTCTTGCATGGAAACAATGACAAGTACATTCTTATGTAAATTTCTCATTTTGTGTTCCACAGAAGCAAAAAAGTATGAATACATGTTTGGAATGATATGACAAAAAGATTAACTTGTGTAGCATTTCAAAACGCATCTTGATGAAAGATGAACTCTTGTCTTTCAGTATTATTTTGTCACATAAATGTTTTTTTTTTTTTTTTTTTACTCCTTTGAATTTTGTATTTTTTTCTGTTTTTAAATCACTTTTTAACACTTTATTAATGCATGTGTATTAAATGATTTGTTAATGTAGCATAATGTCATGAATTTACTTAGAGGTGCACATCATTATTAACTCATTACATGTACTACACTTAGTATTCATGTCAGTTAAATCACATATCTTTTATAATCTTTTGGTGGTTTTTCATGAAGAGAAAGAGTGAGATGTGGTCATGGCATGCATGTGTATGGTGAGTAAACTGAGTTGTAGGACCAACAGTGGTAGGGTGCGTATGAAAGGAAAGGGACGAAGAATCATGCAAAATGGGTTAAGATAAAATTATTTGAGGCAATTATTAATATCTTTCTTTTATTTATAAGTTTGATAAGGACGAGCCATGTAAATAATGGCAGAATAATCCTGTGTCATCTTATGATGTTTGTGGTGAAACTGCAGACAGCAGAAGTTAGTATAAGATTATGAAATATTAAATAATGCATGTTTCATTCAAGGCTGAAGTACTGCATATTCTTTCATAAGTCTGTTTGATTTAACATGTAATGTAACAAACATTTGATGGAACATTTTGGGAGTTTACTATCAAATGTTAATTAATGCATTAACTATCAAGCATGTACTAACAGGTAATAAGGTGGCTGTTATTCATGTATGATATGACTCCAGTCATAGATAAGATTAGCTCTTCATTAGTCCATGCCTTAACTCATCATTAATTCATGCTTAAGTAAGTATTGATTCAGGTATTAATTCATGATTATTTATGTGCCCTTATCAGGGCTCCAGACTGCAACTAAAATGGTTGCAAATGTGACCAAAAATAATATATTGCGACTTTAATTTAAAATCTAGTCGCCATTGGCAACAGTCGAGTTGTGTGCGTTCATATGCAGTTTCATCAGATAACTTGTGAGTTATTGAATACATCTTGAAAGCGCGCACAACCAGTGTGTCTCACGCTGCTTTTCACCCATTCTGTTTCTGATGAGCTCGCTGCACCGCACACAACAACAAAGCCAGTGCGAGAGAGTCATTACCAAATGATTCTTTTGAACCGGATCTTTTTAATGAATCACCAGAAAATACTGAGGGTTTAAACTCAGGAGCTCAGGTTAGCCGATTGAATCAGATTCACTTTCTCAGCGAATCAGCCGTCAGTGAACTCACAACTGGGAGTGCAGACATTTCAAAATAAGAGTCCCATGCGTATTTCGGGCTTCTTTATAATTAAAAGTCCCGTATTGTGTACCACATTTTTCTTTATTGATTGGGATTGGAGTAGCACAATAAAATGCATCTGGGATTTCATTCAATTTGCACTCTTGCAGTCTCTGTGTCTGGGCCATCTGGTAACAGTAAAAGACTATGGCAATATTGTAAAACAGTTTATATACTGTGTACACACACACACACACACACACACACACACACACACACATATATATATATATATATATATATATATATATATATATATATATATATATATATGACATCAAGCTTTTGACACTTAGGACAATTGAGGGACTTTTTCACAACTATTACACAGGGTGCAAACATTCATTGATGCTCAAGAAGACAACAAACTACTATATGCATACTATATTTTATGTAATTATTTGTAATGTAGATTGTGAAGAGCAGTTTTAAATAAATAAAAATATTTTATCTCTAATACTTGTATAAATTATGAAAGGGGTGTTAACATTTATGAGACAAAAGGGCATGCAAACTTATCTCCTCA
Source organism: Myxocyprinus asiaticus (assembly GCF_019703515.2). NCBI lineage: Eukaryota > Metazoa > Chordata > Actinopteri > Cypriniformes > Catostomidae > Myxocyprinus > Myxocyprinus asiaticus. Next base: position 15,983,878 of record NC_059371.1, on the reverse strand, counting down.
ACTATACACTGTATACTTTTTATTAAACCTCCAATGAATGACTTATCAGCTGTCATCCTTTTCTTCTGCTTTCTATCTCGTTTCTGAACAGCAATCTAAATCTAGCAATTCTGTGATTTGGTGACTAAAAGCAGCCATTTGGTTCCTTAATGTTTCAGTTTAGGAGCCAATGGCTCCTTAGTAATTTTTTTAGTCTGGAGCCCTGCTTATTGTGAAGTGTTACCCAATACTCTATAAAAGTACCTGTGGCCTAGGGCTGTGGAACCCACTTTAAAACTGTAGCGTTCCAAACTACAATAAACTAATTTAAACTACTTTTGAAAACATTTAGTTGGCTATGAAGCTAACTACTTCAAGCTATTAACAAAAATTTGCTAACTACATTGAAGCTATCTGACTCAAAACCAAAAAATTAAAAACAGCTGGAAATACTGTAGTAAGAAGCTGGACATTCATGTTAGTGGAAATATTCCTTTCAACCTAGGTTTAGAGTTGTAACACAGTTACTGTTTCATGTCATAAAGCATGAAAAGGTTGGGGACTGTGACACAATGCTATCTGTTTAGCTGTCATCAGTTTAGTCAGGCCATTCATTTAGCTTTGTTTAGCTTTGAAAACATCTGCTTCAGTGGCTAGCATGAGAAGAGACCCTGAACATGCTTTCTGCTGATTGATATTAACAAGTTTTCAGCAAGAAAATGCATACAGCAGAAGAAAATATTAATATTAAAAAATATATAAATATAATATAAATATAAAAGAGAGTTCCCTATCTGTCACTCAATCGACATTGTGTCGATGTAGTGACACTAGGGGTCACTCTTGGGAGCCCGAGACACCTCTGGTCTTTGATAAAAGGCCAATGAAAATTGGATTGCATACCACTCCCCCAGGCATACAGGTATAAAAGGAGCTGGTATGCAACCACTCATTAAGATTTTCTCTTCGGAGACGAACGGTCGATGTTTACTGAGCTGACTGTTCATTCACCTCTGCTGGATCTGACGGCGCATTTCAGCGGCTTCTCCCTCCTCTGCACTGGTGTACTGCAGAGAACGCCCCTGGGCACTTCGGCAGAAATAAGAGAGTATATTTCTCTAAAAGAGTATATTTCTCTAAAAGAGTGGCACACAGAGAACGTCTTTTTAAAGACGTGTCTTTTTAAAGATGCCTTTCCATTTGTGTATTATTCCTGGTTGCAGTCGTTATCTCTCAACTTCTGACGGTCACAATCGCTTTCTTTCGTGTCTGGGTGCGACCCACACGGAGACAGCATTTGTGAATGGATCATGTACTCATTGAGAGAACATGACCATGGCAACATTGCGGTCGCGGCTTGCGTAAGAAAAGCAAGCCACCCCAGCGGCTCTCCGCCTCGGTCCTTCTACCTACAGGTATGAGGCCAGCGCGGCTAGCACTGGAGGCGATTTGGGGAACCCAGTGGGACCACCTCCGCCGGGTATCCCCCCACGGACCTCCCATTCCCCAGCACGCTCGTCTGCCCCAACTGGGCTTCTGGATGAGTCCGCCGGCTCGTCTCACGCCAAGCTCGACCTGTTGTTCGGAGCCCGCGAAGCTGATGAGCTCTCGAGCACAGCATCGGAGAGCGGGCTCGTCCAGTCGGACACAGAAGCCTCAGCTGGGCTCCCCCCTTCGGGTACGGTTGCCCAGTCACAGGCTGACGCGGAAATGACGGACAACCTTTCCCAGGCAGCCGTGAGCGTCGGGCTAGAGTGGAACCCTCCGCTCTCCCCTGAACCCTCACAGCTCGATGATTGGTTCCTGGGCTCGCGGCGCACTCACAGCCACACCCCGCTCCAGTTCCTTTCTTCCCGGAAGTTCATGAGGAGCTGACAAGGTCGTGGGAGGCACCTTTTACTGCCCGGTCCCGATCTTTCAGCTCCCCCACCCTCACTAACCTCGATGGTGGGGCGGCCAGGGGCTATTCAGCGATTCCCCCGGTGGATAAGGCGCTCGCGGTGCACCTATGCCCACGGAGTGCCACCACCTGGTGCGGGTGCCCAAAGCTCCCGTCCAAGGCCTGTAGGTTTATGTCATCCCTGACGGCCAAAGCCTAGAGTGCCACTGGACAAACCTGCACACCATGGCTCTCCTGCAAGTCCACCAATCCAAGGCGCTAAAAGAACTGCACGAGGGTAGTTCCGCCCATGATTTGATGCAGGAGCTGCGCTCGGTGACCAACTTCGCTCTCCAGGCGACGAAGGTCACGGCACGGTCTCTCTGGCAGGCGATGTCCACCTTGGTGGTCCAGGAGCGCCACCTTTGGCTCAACCTGGTCGAAATGGGAGAGGCCGACAAGGCACGGTTCCTTGCTGCCCCCATTTCCCAGGTTGGCCTATTCGGTGACACCGAGTGGTTTCCTCCTTCCCTGGGTCACATACTCAGTGTGCACGGCCATCATCACAACCACTGTCCACCATTCCATTTTGGCAGGTTTGGCGCTCCAGCGGTGGTCTCCCTGCCCCTGCGCGCCCAGCTGCGGCACAAATCAGCCCCCGATGTGACAGTCTCCACGGGTCACGAGGACAGGCCTCTTCCTCCCCCATCCCAGGCTGTTCTGGGGGTGGTCACAAGGAGCCAGGTAGGTGCTTCGATGTCCCTGAACTCAGCACGGCTACGACACGGTGTGGCACCTCAGGCTCTGCCCCGCCGCGAGGCCCCACCCACCGGTACGTCCGACGAGATTGTCCCCTTGGTCCCCCTCACCCGGAGCTTAGACATGTGGCTTGCGCTTTACAATCCGTCGCGATGGCTGATCCGGACCGTCCGACTCGGCTACGCGATACAGTTTGCCAGGCGTCCGCCCAGGTTCAGCGGTATCCACTTCACCTCGGTGAAGGGCGAGAACGCTGATACCTTGTGCGCGGAGATCGCTACCCTCCTATGGAAGGATGCGATAGAGCCTGTCCCTCCGGCCGAGATGAAGAAGGGGTTTTACAGCCCCTACTTTACTGTAGGGCCTTACACAGACTCCCGTTCAAGATGCTGATGCAAAGACGCATTCTAGCAAGCAGCTGGCATCAAGATTGGTTCGCGGCGGTAGAAGAAAATCAAAAAAGGACGCATACTTCTATGTCTCGATTCTACCTCGACACAGACCCTTCCTGCGGTTTGCATTCGAGGGTCGGGCATATCAGTACAAGGTCCTCCCTTTCGGCCTGTCCTTGTCCCCTCGCATCTTCACGAAGGTCGCAGAGGCAGCCCTTGCCCCATTAAGGGAAGTGGGCATTCGCATCCTCAACTATCTCGATGATTGGCTAATCCTAGCTCACTCTCGGGATGTGTTGTGTGCACACAGGAACCTGGTGCTCTCGCACCTCAGCCGACTAGGGCTTTGGGTCAACTGTGAAAAGAGCAAGCTCCTCCCGGTTCAGAGCATCTCTTTTCTCAGCTTGGAGTTGGACTCAGTCTCGTTGATGGCACGCCTCACGAACGAGCATGCACAGTCGGTGCTGACCTGTTTGGAGGTGTTCAGACAGAATACAGCGGTTCCACTGAAACTGTTTCAGAGGCTCCCGGGGTATATGGCATCTTCAGTGGTGGCCACTCCGCTCAGGTTGATGCATATGAGACCGCTTCAGCACTGGCTTCAGACTCATTTACATTTACATTTATTCATTTGGTAGACGCTTTTATCCAAAGTGACTTCCAAAAGAGGAAAACATAAGCAAATCATCTTAAGGAGAAAGTGGTATGAAAAGTGCCATATTACAAAGTTTCACTAGCATCAGAATAGTATTCAAAACAGAATAAGTGCAACAGGATTTTTTTTTTTTTTAATGACTGGTTAAGTGCTCACTGAAAGGTGCTCACAGAAAAGATGTGTTTAGTCGTTTTTTGAAAACAGAGAGTGAGTCAGCTTCACGGATAGAGTTGGGAAGGTCATTCCACCAACATGGTATGATGAAGCTGAAAGTCTGGGAAAGTGTTTTGGTGCCTCTTTGTGTTGGTCCAACAAGGCGACATTCCTTAGCCGACCGCAGGCTTCTAGTGGGTGCGTAGCTCTCATAAATGATTTTAGGTATGCTGGAGCAGACCCAGTGACTGGTCTGTATGCCAGCATCAGAGCCATAAATTTGATACGTGCATCAACCGGCAGCCAGTGGAGAGAGACAAGGAGTGGTGTAACATGCGCTCTCTTTGGTTCATTAAAGACCAGACGTGCTGCTGCATTCTGGATCATTTGCAGGGGTCTAATTACACATGCAGGGAGGCCTGCAATGAGAGTGTTACAGTAGTCCAGTCTAGTTATTACAAGTGACTGGACAAGCAGTTGTGTGGCATGTTCAGAGAGGAAGGGTCTTATCTTCCTGATATTGTAGAGTGTAAATCTACATGATCTTGTGGTCTTTGAGATGTGGTCTGTGAAATTTAGTCTATTGTCGATGGTTACCCCTAGATTTCTGACCGATTTGGAAGGCGTTACTGTAGTTGCACCCAGCTGCACGGTGATGTTGTGTTCAACAGCAGTGTTGGCTGGAAAGACAAGGAGTTCAGTCTTGGCTGGGTTGAGTTGCAGGTGGTGCTCCTTTATCCAGACTGAGATGTCTGCCAGGCAGGCAGAAATTTGAGCAGTCACTGTGGTGTCTTTGGGCTGGAAAGACAAGTAGAGTTGCGTGTCATCAGCGTAGCAGTGGTAAGAGAAACCGTGTACCTGAATGATGGGTCCCAGTGATGTTGTGTATATAGAGAAGAGAAGTGGCCCAAGCACTGATCCCTGAGGTACCCCAGTAAGTAGCTGATGAGGCTTGGATACCTCACCTCTCCAGGCTACCTTGAAGGACCTAACTGAGAGATAGGAGTTAAACCAGTCAAGCACAGTTCCTGTGATGCCCAGTGAGGAGAGTGTAGAGAGTAAGATCTGATGGTTGACTGTGTCAAAGGCTGCAGAAAGGTCCAGCAGAATCAGGGTGGATGATCTGGATTCAGATTTCGCCCATCTCAGCGATTCAGTGACAGACAGCAGGGCAGTCTCGGTGGAGTGTCCACTTTTGAAACCTGACTGATTGTCATCCAGCAGCTTGTTCTGTGAGAGATAGGCAGAGATTTGATTGAACACTGCCCTTTCAAGTGTTTTTGCCATGAATGGGATGAGAGAGACTGGTCTGTAGTGTTCTATTTGGGAGGGCAGAGAAGTGTGTTGAATGTTCTAAACAAGCTGTGAGTGTCTGTGGTGCTGTTGATCTTGTTCTGGTAATAGAAGGTTTTTGCAGATTTAACATTATCTGAAAAAGTTGCAAGCAGAGACTGATATTTACCTAGATCTGCTGGATCTTTAGATTTCCTCCTCTCAGCTGCCCTGAGGTCAGTCCGATGTTCACGAAGGACGTCAGACAGCCAGGGGCTGGGTGGTGTAGCACGTGCTGACCTAGAGGAGATAGGACAGATGTTGTCTAGACAGGTTGTAAAAGTAGAGCTTAGTGTGTCTGTGGCAGTGTTTACATTAAGCGTGGTAAATATATTTAGTGTGGGAAGAGAGGTAGAGACAGCAGTGGAGAGGCATGAGGTTGAAAGATAACGGAGGTTATGGTGAAAGGAAACCAAAGGTGGAGACTGTTTTACTGTAGATGGGAGAGTCATGTTGAATTGAACAAAGCAGTGATCAGAGACATGTGAAGGAGTAACAAGAATATTTGAGTTGGTACAGTTACGTGTAAAAATGAGGTCCAGCTGGTTGTCCGATCTGTGAGTTGCTGTGGTGTGTAGTCTTTCTAAGTCAAATGAGGCCAGGAGAGTATTCAGTTCAGTGGCCTGGGGCTTGTCTTGGTGTATGTTGAAATCACCAAGAACCATAAGTGGCCTACCATCCTCCGGCAAGGAGGACAGCAGGACATCCAACTCCTCAAGAAAGTTTGTCAGCTGACCTGGAGGGCGATAGATGACAACAACATGTATTTTTATGGGTTGCATTGTAGTAATAGCATGGAATTCAAAACTAGTATTGTTACATAGTGAAGAGTGTGGTGAAAAAGTCCGGTTGTTATGAATGAGCAAACCTGTTCCCCCACCGCTACCGGTGTGTCGAGGGGTGTGAGAGAAGGAGAAGTTGTTGGAGAGAGCAGTAGGTGTTGCTGTATCCTCTGGACGTATCCATGTTTCTGTCAGTGCCAGGATGCTGAGGGTGGACTGTGTGGCAAAGGCTGGAATGAAGTCAGCTTTGTTCACAGCTGACTGGCAGTTCCAGAGTCCCACTGAGAAAGAGAGCGGAGCAGGTGCTGAAGTGCAAAATGGCCATACGTTGTGTGGGTTGCGTTTGGTCTTGCATCAATATCGTGTAAACGGTCTTTAACAGATAACAGGGATGTGCTTGAAGGCATGTGTTATTCATGAAGTAGACATGTTAGTATATAGAAGGACAATAAGAAAAGAGATACAATAACAAGATACTTAAGTGCTATGGTGAGTGGCACCTTGTCGGTGTCTTTGCTCGGTGGACTCGCACAGGTAGACTCGCTGGTCTTTACACAAGTAGGTCTTCACACGAGGAGGGCTTTCCACGAGGGCTACCACTTCCGCTGCTGCTTCCGCATCAGCATTCAAGTCAAATATATACACGATGATAACGAGCCAATCAATAAAAAAAGCAGGACACGCCTTAATGCTACTTTGCACAACAAAGCCAGTCACGTGGTCAACCGAAACTAAGGGTCACGCGAGGTGACAAGCGCGGGAACAAACGCAACTTCCGTACACCGCAAATAAATGATGCTGCACTTTAGCAGTAAATAATAATCTAAAACAAGCACCGTTTATAGACACTAAAAACCACGATAGTTTTACACACACTGGACAACCAACGCTAAATCTAGCAGTGAATACCCTGGGACAAGTCAAAACAATATTGCACACACACACACACCAACCCATGTTTAAGGGACGTGAGTTCAAGACAGTAAACAAACAGCACAAGTTCAAGACAACAAACAGCACAAGTCTAGCAATGAATACCACTCTACAACAAAGTAAACAAATGAAATAAACACACTTACATGCAACTGCAGACTACAGTAGATAGATCGCTTCTCCTGAATGATTATGGATCCAGCGGTTTAAATCTCTTACCTGGCGCTGGACACGCCTTAATGCTACTTAGCACAGCAAAGCTAGTCACGTGGTCAACCGAAACTAAGGGTCGCGTGAGGTGACAAGCGGGGGAACAAACGCGACTTCTGTACACTGCAATTAAATGATGCTGCACTTTAGCAATAAATAATCCTCTAAAACAAGCACTGTTTATAGACACTAAAAACCACGATAGTTTTACACACACTGGACAACCAACACTAAATCTAGCAGTGAATACCCTGGGACAAGTCAAAACAATTAGCATACACACACACCATCCCACATTTAAGTGACTCGAGTTCAAGACAGTAAACAAACAGCACAAGTCTAGCAATGAATACCACTCTACAATAAAGTAAAACAATGAAATAAACACACTTACATGCAACTGCAGGCTCCTGTAGGTAGATCACCTCTCCTCAGACTCAAGTCCAGAGATGGGCATGGCGCCATGGGACACATCGGGTGGCCATCACACCGATCTGTCACCGCCTCTTCAGCTCTTGGACCGACCTCATGTTTCTACAGGCAGGCGTTCCCCTAGAGCTGATCTCCAGGCGCGTCGTGGTTATGACAGACGCCTCCAAAATGGGCTGGGTTGCTGTATGCAACGGGCACGCAGCCGCCGGCTCATGGACGGGCCCGCAGCTGCGTTGGCACATCAATTGCCTCGAGTTGCTGGCAATTCTGCTCGCCCTGTGGAGGTTTCGGCCATTGATCCAGGGCAAGCATGTGTTAGTTTGGACAGACAACACGGTAACGGTAGCATATGTCAACCGTCAAGTAGGTCTGCGTTCCCATTGTATGTCACAACTCACCCGCCGTCTCCTCCTCTGGAGTCAGCAGCACCTCAAGTCACTGCAAGCCACTCACATCCCGGGCAACCTCAACACTGCAGCGGATGCACTGTCATGGCAGGTTACCCTCAGAGGAGAGTGGAGACTCCACCCTCAGGTGGTCCAGCTGATTTGGAGTCGATTCGGGCAGGCACAGGTAGACCTGTTCGCCTCCCAAGAATCCACCCACTGCCTGCTCTGGTACGCCCTGACCGAGGCACCTCTTGGTATAGACGTGCTGGCACACAGCTGGCCCCCTGGACTTCGCAAATATGCATTTCCCCCAGTGAGCCTACTTGTACAGACTCTGTGCAAGGTCAGGGAGGACGAGGAGCAGGTCATCCTGGTAGCACCCTACTGGCCCACCCAGACATGGTTCTCGGACCTCATGCTCCTCGCGACAGCCCCCCGGCGAATTCCCCTGAGGAAGGACCTTCTTTCTCAGAGACAGGGCACAATCTGGCACCCGCGACCAGAAAATCGCTGCCGGCTCAGTACACGTGCTAACTAAGCCCTGTACTGGGGTAGGTGCTCCGCATGTGGTGGTTCCCCATAGGTAACCCCATGCGACGTATATCTTCCGCTAATTCGTTTCCCTGTTGGTAAACAGCGTCTTCCTTAGGCAGAGGCCCCTCTGCCCCAGTCACCATGCTCGTAGAAACTCCTCCCCCGTAGGGTAGGACCTACCATGGGACTTCTCCACATTACATACTTCCGACAAAGCTCGGCAAGACCATGTGACATATTTCCACTCAAAATACCCCCCCCTCCCCCCCTCTGTGCGGGGTGTGGTCTCTGCGGTGTCTTCCCCTTGGGAGTGACACCCCCCTGACTAGACCTGGTGGCCCCAGTCGGTTAATACCTTTTTTGGGGGGAGAGGAAAAAAAAGAGGATAAGAGGCCACGACTGGGCTAGCCTGTCTCTATCTTTTGGGCAGTCGACTTGTCCCCAAAGGGCCGTTCGACACTCATAACAGCGTTGGGGGAGGTTACATGTCGGCCTGGTGCGCTGGCTACGAGGCACACAGTGGTCTGCCTGTCACACACCGCCAGTTCACGTAACACAGTTCAGCCAGTTGCGGCGTTTCGTATAGGGACCCCTAGTGTCACTACATCGACACAACGTCGAGTGAGTGACAGATAGGGAACGTCCTGGTTACTTGCGTAACCTCCGTTCCCTGATGGAGGGAACGAGACATTGTGTCCCTCCTGCCACAACACTGAACTACCTGTTGAAATGGCCGGGATCTTGTCTCGGCTCCTCAGCACAAAACCTGAATGAGTGGTTTCATACCAGCTCCTTTTATACCCGTATGTCCGGGGGAGTGGTATACAAATACTACTTGCTAATTTTCACTGGCCTTCTATCAAAGACCAGAGGTGTCTCGGGCTCCCGAGAGTGACCCCTAGTGTCACTATATCGACACAACGTCTCATTCCCTCCATCAAGGAACAGAGGTTATGCAAGTAACCAGGACAATTATGTGTTCGGGAAATCATTAAGCATTTTCTCTAGACTGATCTACCTTTCCTAGTTCCACTTTAGATGTCAAATGGGTTTTGGGAGTTTCAAATTTCATCTTCCCAAATGAAACCATAAAGATGAGACTGACAATCACTCAGCCAAACTGTGTGCGCTCTGACCCCTTGATCTGGTACACTTTTCAACTTCTGTTCTGTCAGCTAATTTTGCACAAGCTCTCTCGCTTTCCATCCTATCAGTGCTAATTTATGTTTAAGCACCTAAAAAGAGCACGCTATCGGTAATTTGGCCACCATCCAGTTTGTCTCATTGGGGGGTCTTGCATTGATTTAAGTTGCACTGTAACCGTGCATGAATCAGACAAGATCGCTGACACCCCTGCATGTCCCTCTGCCAAATCTCTCCCATTCCAAATGTTGCTTTCATTTTTTTATATATATATATCTCTCTTTTTTATATGGGTGCCCAGAGAGAGCAGTGAGGCTCATAATGAATGTCAGGCGTGGTGCGCTTATAAATTAGCCATGCGTGTATTTCTGCTTATTAATGCCTGCAGTGGCAAACCCAAGCCACTTTAATGCATTTCACTTAGTGTTGCTTATGAGTGCATTTCATAAAACATGGCAGCTTTTTACATGCTTGTTCCTGCACGAGATTTATCACCTCCACCCACACACACAATTATTTTCAGTAGACCCCTCAGTGAAGGCCCAAAAGAAGGCTGCATACACACTCTGTGGGTGTGTATGTGATTGTACAGTACTGTGCAAAAGTTTTAGGCACTTGGGGAAAATGTTGATAGATTTAGAATAAATAGATTTAATTTATCAATTAACGTCATACAAAGTCCAGTAAACACACAAAAAAAGCCAAATCAAAGGTGTGACCACCTTTGCCTTCAAAACAGCACCAATTCTTCTAGGTAAACCTGGATACAGTTTTTATTGGTTGTTGGCAGATAGGATGTTCCAAGCTTCTTGGTGGATTTGCCACAGCTCTTCTATGTATTTCGGCTGTCTCAATTGCTTCTGTCTCTTTTTGTAATCCCAGACTGACTCAATATTCAGTGGGGAGGCTCTGTGGGGACCATGCCATCGACTCCCTGTTCTTCTATTGTATTCTATTTGCAAAATAAATGTTTGGGAGTCTAAAATGTATATTTCTTATTGACACACTAAAGCTGAAAATATAAATAAGACAAAAGTTTTTTGAAGCATCTTATGTGCCTAAGACTTTTGCACAGTACCGTATATCCTATCCACTTTCTTCTCTAGCATTTCTGCTGCTAAGTTCACTACTAAGACAACATCAGCAGCACTTCAGGAACCCTGTTAACTGCTTATGACATTATTTCACTCTTCTGTCCTTCTCCTCCACCACCTGCCCATGCAGATTCTGAACATGATTTCATTAGTATCCGTAAATATTCGTACATAAAGTGTAGTTCTGTCACACATACAATTTCAATAGTTTGCATAAACACTAAATTGTACAAAATTAATGTATGGTCAACATTTCAACGCTGCAAAAAATAAAGTTGTCAATGGGGTAAAAAAGTGAAATGTAAACTCTTAACGTTTGAACAGCCTTGTAAAGATTCCAGGAATTTCCATTCCAACCAGTCGTTAGAAGATTCGTAAAGACATGTCTGTCTCTAAAGTTGGACAAAGTTAATTATTCAAAATTGAAAAAGTGTACATGTAAACATTACGTACAAATTTCTAAGAATACTAATGAGATCGCCAATGAAACTGGGTGGATGAAGACACACCTCGTTCAAAAGCACTTTGTTAATCCATAACCATAAATAAACCCTCTTCCTGTTAACTGAAAAATTATCTTTCTTTCTTCTTTTCTGTATTTACACTTCCGTAGCTTTTGTACTACACTGGTTTACAGTATTCAGTACTGCTAATATTGTTGGCTAAAGTTTGATAAATTGCTTGTACTTTTCCTCATTAGTATTTTGCTTTTGATAAAAGCATCTGCTAAATGACTAAATGTAAATAGATATCAGGGGAAACCAGTGCAAACATGTTTGTGTGTGCCTTCATTAGTTTAATGCCTTATTAATATTAGTGTTAGTAATTAGTTACCCATGGGCAGAGTCCTAGGTAATATTTTATTTATGAATGAAGTCTCAGTTTTATCCATATGCAGTAAATCCCTTATTAAACAGACTTAGCTTTCCAACACAAAATTAGCATATGCACCAAGACCACAATGCAATGTCCTGGCCAATTTAGTCAATTTTCATAGAATCATCTTTGTAAGGACAGAAAACCTGTATGGATTGTGCCATTGAGTCCTTGGTCCCTTATTCAAATACATACATTTTTCATCACATTTCTTATATTTTTTTCTTTGGTTTATTTAAACGTCATTTTTCTTACATAAGGGTCTTTGAGCTACAGAAAGAGGTTAAAGAGAAAAAAAAATGGAAAGGAAGACAGAGAAAACAAAAAAGTGAAGGAGGTAAGGGCAGCCGTAAATCACGTAAGCTTTTGTTGAACCTCTGTGGCCTGTGCCCTATCATTCGTGTAAAGCATTGCCTTGCAGCTGCCAACAGCCTCTCTTTCTTTCTTTCTCTCTTTCTCTCTCTCTCTCTTCCAGTACCCCTCCGGCTGGCCCCGCCTCCTTTTCTCACCCCTGAAGGTCAGTGACTGAAGTGTTGCACCTGATCTGCTGAGTCTGCCAAACTCCGACCAAAGAGGGAGAGAGCAAGAATGAGGGGGAGCATAAAAAACAGGAGAAACCCAGCAACCCAGCTGCCCACTGACATCTATAAAACAAATGCAGAATGACAGGTGTCAACCAATTTCCCCTCCTTCCGTCCCTCCTTCTTTCCCTTCTTTGCTCCACATGCCTGAATGCCATTTTATAGTTTATTGCTTCATGTCGCATTTCAAGGTCGCTCTTAACACAGACAAACTAGGCCCTTGAGGAATGTTGCAGGACATGACTGCCAGTAAAACTAATCCCGCCCGACTGCTGCTGGCAGCACTGCCTGACCAGGGAACCCTCCAGCTGGGGAAGTGTCTAAATCCAGCCTGTGGCCCCGCTGAGGCCTCTATGTTCTACATTTAGCACAGCAGTGACCTGCTGCAGTGTAAACCAGATCAAATCTTTTGTTGTAAAATCTTCTGTTAAAGAAGTCCCACCACTTAAACACTTTACAAAGTATTCTCTTTGAATAAAAGCTGTTTTGGTTTCTATTTCCGCAGCATCCTGCCAGGTCGCCCCATTTAATCCGAAAACTCACTAGACCGAAATCTCGCTTCTCACTCATCCATATTTTTCTGATTAGCTGTGATTTTGTTGTGTCACTCAGCATTTTTGCTTTCAGTGGCCTTGTTTACACCTGGTATTAAGATGCATTTTGGGCAATCCAATAAAAAGTATACAGGTGAGACACATTTAGCACTGGCCATCCCGCTGAATGAGAAGTTGTAGCATTACCTGAAAAGTTCTGTTTTGAAGCTATGTGTGAACAGAATCATAAGATTAATGGTTTGAGCACGTACAAGGTCAAGACACGCTGACATAAGACCAAGATTATTCAGTTACTTTAGAGTCAAATTGTACAGATAGTTAAATTATTTCTTTTAGTTGGAGGATAAAAAAAAATTGATATTTTAGAGTCGACTATAGAGTAAATCTCGTAGTATGTGATGCCCAAGTCTAAAATATGAAGTCATACTGTGAGCAGCCAATGGAAATAAACCACGCACGGCCACAACACTGGTGGACCATGAAGAAATGGAGATGGCAAACAAGTGCTCAAAGTGGACAAAACATGTAATGGCACTCACCTCCAACTCACATCTCAGTCTACGTCATTCCACATCCAAATGTACTCAGCCTGTTTCTCGGAACAGAATACCAGCCACATCAATGGCAGCGCTCCCATTTCCCATGTTTGTTTACATCTGTCATGTGTCTCATTAAAAGGGGGCGTGTGTTTCCACATGAGTTTGTGATCGGACCGACTTAACAGCCAGAGTGATCCTCTGTTGTTTAGTGTGTGAGGCACAGTTTTTGTTTGTAGCTATTTACATAGCGCTTCTCATCTGAGTGGATTTGTGGACTGATAAAATAACTACATCTCAGAATTTTATGGCATTTTGGTGCTGATGTTTGAATAGCAGCAAAGTAGAAACATTATGGAAACTGTTGAATGTGTGAATAACAGATGTAATACATTTACCTGAAAAGGTAATCCAATGATTTTACTGGAATTTTTCCAGGTTGCTTGTGTAAAAGGGGCTTTTATGTCAATGAAAATACTGCATGATAAAAAAGTGCAAAAAAGTAAAAGAAGAAAAGGAAAGTGCTAAAACATGAAGTTTAGAGCAAAATTCTGTTATTTCAGTGGAGTACCTGTATTAACTGAGCTTTATATGTGTGTCACTGCATGTTGATTTCAGGCACACTGAAGAAGTTGCATTAAGTTTTTGTGCATGTACATGTATTTTTTTTTCTTCAAATTTTCTGATAAAGTGGTTTAAAGCCACACTTAACCAGAAAATTTTTAACTCTTGTTTTAGAACATCTGTTGATTGACAGGTGTATATGCGTGCTTCACTGCTGCTCAAACACATTCGAACTGATGAGCATTTACACTACCCAATGTGGTCACATGCAGGGGCGCACTAACGCACGGGTTTATACGGGCTGAAGCCCAGGGGCTACAAGTCCCATGGGCCCAGCGAGAGGAGCGCGTTTAAACTCTTTCAGCGGTAGATGTGGTTGTTGACATGGTAATAGTGCGTAACAGTTAAAGGCGTCTGTGTAGTACTTGTTCAATGCACGGCAGTCTCCCCCCACCTCCCAACCATTTTAAGAAGGCCTCAGTGGACCAGCGCCACAACCCAACCTCCACCCCCTCCCCCAGCGGACCAGTGAGTCCATGGGCCAAGAGGTACCTTAAAGGCATCCCTGGTCACATGTGATTTTGACCACCTCCAAATGTGTATAAAGTGGACAGATCTTAAAACGTTTTTCATCCCATTTACACTTGTCTTTAGCATCATCCTCTTGTAAACGGATTTCCAAAAATGCATCATAATGCCAGGTGTAAATGGGGCCAGTGTGAAAAAGTAACTTAGTAAGGACTTCTGCAGTTAGGTATTATGCTTATTATCTTGATTTTTATTTACTTTTTCCTGATTCTCTTTTTGCACGTTTATTAAAAGGCACAGTAGAGAAATGCCAGGATATAACGGACAAGATCGGGCAATAATTGGGTGGACTTGAACTCATGTTTACAGCATGAGTGTCACAGCTCAATATACATGTGTTAACCGCTTAGCCACAGTTCCAACATCTTAATTTTATTTTAATATTTCATCATTTTTTTTCTCCAATACGGTACATCCAAATGATGCTTAGTTTTGTTTTCCAAAACACTTCCATTATATAACTTCCATTGTGCCACCAAGGAAGTTGCTGGTTATGGTTGTTGTGTTTATTACCATTACCAAAAAGTTTATTAATATATAATAACCAGATGGAATTTAATAAAATCATGTAATTTATGAGTTACATGAGTTCAAATATAATTCATGTTACACATTGTTTACAATTTAGCAAGCATATAAAAATCAGAATGATCCCACTAATGAACAAAGCTGTCATATGCTTAGGGCTCGTACAGATTGAATGTGTTCTTGCACTAAAAAACGTCATGGTTACTTGTGTAACCTCCGTTCCCTGATGGAGGGAACGAGACATTGTGTCGATGTAGTGACACAAGGGGTCACTGTTGGGAGCCCGAGACACCTCTGGTCTTTGATAAAAGGCCAATGAAAATTGGCGAGTGGTATTTGCATGACACTCCCCTGGACATACGGATATAAATGGAGCTGGTATGCAACCACTCATTCAGGTTTTATGCTGAGGAGCCGAGACAAGGTCCGGACATTTCAGCGGGTAGTTCAGTGTTGTGGCAGGAGGGACACAACGTCTCGTTCCCTCCATCAGGGAACGGAGGTTACGCAAGTAACCAGGACGTTCCCTATCTGACACTAACTCGACGTTGTGTCGATGTAGTGACACTAGGGGTCCCTATACAAAATGCCGCAACTGGCTGAACTGTGTTATGTGAACTGGCAGTGTGTGATGGGCAGACAACTGTGTGTCTCATAGCCAGCGCACCAGGCCGACACGTAACCTCCCCCAACATAGTTATGAGTGTCGAACGGCCCTTTGGGGACAAGTCAACTACCCAAAAGGCTAGCACAGTCACGGCCTCTTTTCCACTTCTTTTTTTCCACTCCCTAAAAAAAGGGGGAATACAATGCCGACAATGTCTAGTTGGGGGGTATCCCTCCCAAAGGGAGGACACCGCGGAGACCACACCTTGCCCAGATAGAGGGGGGGGGACATTTAAGTGGAAAATATGTCACATGGTCTTGCCGACCATGTGGAGAAGTCTCATGGTAGATCCTACCCAACGGGGGAGGGGTTACTTCAAACATGGGGACTGTGGCAGAGGGGGCTCTGCCCAAGGAGGATGCAGTTTGCCAACAGGGAAACGAATTAGCGGAAGATATACATCGCATGGGGTTACCTTACAGGAAACCACCATATGCGGAGCACCTACCCCAGAACAGAGCTCTTAGTTAGCACGTGTACTGGGCCGGCAGCAAGTCTCTCTGAAAACTCGACTGCCACAGGGCTCGGAGGAAGTCAACCAGGGAACATAGTTTGTGCACACTATTGGGAATTAATGGCGCACGTCTTCAGCTCAGAGGAGGTGAAAGGCACTATGTGCAAGCGATACACCCGGCCAGCTATCTCGGGCTTATCCGCTTGTATTGCGTGCCACTACCCGGGATGAAACCGGTTCCACCCAGAGGTTGTAGAACCTTGCAAAGGTGTTGGGTGTTGCCCAGCCCAGTGCTCTGCAAATGTCTGTTAGAGAGGCACCCCTGGCCAGGGCCCAGGAGGCCACTACACCCCTGGTAGAATGGGCTCGTACCCCTACCGGGGGCGGCATGTCCTAGGCATGACATGCCATAGCTATGGCGTCAATGAGCCAGTGGGCGATCCTCTGCTTGGAGACAGCGCTTCCTTTCCGCTGTGCACCAAAGCAGACAAAGAGCTGCTCAGAGTTCCTAAAGCTCTGTGTGCGATCCAAATAGATGCGTAAAGTGCACACCGGACACAGCAATGACAGGACTGGGTCTGCCTCCCCCTGGGGCAGTGCTTGAAGTTTCACCACCTGGTCCCTAAAAGGGGTAGTGGAACCTTGGGCACATAGCCCGGTCGGGGTCTCAAGATCACGTGAGAGTAGCCCGGACCGAACTCCAGGCATGTTTCACTGACAGAGAACGCTTGCAGGTCTCCTACCCTCTTGATGGAAGTGAGCGCAGTCAGGAGGGCAGTCTTCAAGGAGAGTGCCTTAAGCTCAGCTGACTGCAAAGGCTCAAAGGGGGCTCTCTGTAGACCCTGAAGAACTACAGAAAGGTCCCATGAGGGAACGAGGCGCGGTCTGGAGGGGTTCAGCCTCCTGGTGCCCCTCAGGAACCTGATGATCACGTCATGCTTCCCTAAGGACTTACCGTCCACTGTGTCATGGTGTGCTGCTATAGTAGCAACATACACCTTCAAGGTGGAAGGGGACAGCCGCCCTTCCAACCTCTCCTGCAGGAAGGAAAGCACCGATCTGACTGCGCATCTCTGGGGGTCTTCCTGTCGGGAAGAACACCACTTAGCGAACAGACACCACTTAAAGGCATACAGGTGCCTCGTAGAAGGGGCCCTAGCCTGAGTGATCGTGTCTACCACCGTGGGTGGTAGACTGCATAGGTCTTCCGCATCCCGTCCAGGGGCCAGACATGGAGATTCCAGAGGTCTGGTCGCGGGTGCCAGATGGTGCCCTGTCCCTGATAAAGAAGGTCCTTCCTCAGGGGAATTCGCTGGGGGGGCTGTCGCGAGAAGCATGAGGTCCGAGAACCACATCTGGGTAGGCCAGTAGGGTGCTACCAGGATGACCTGCTCCTTGTCCTCTCTGACCTTGCACAGAGTCTGTGCAAGTAGGCTCACTGGGGGAAACACATATTTGCGAATGCCAGGGGGCCAGCTGTGTGCCAGCGCATCTATGCCGAGAGGTGTCTCAGTCAGAGCATACCAGAGTGGGCAGTGGGAGGATTCTTGGGAGGCGAACAGGTCTACCTGTGCCTGTCCAAATTGACTTCAGATCAGCTGGACCACCTGAGGGTGGAGTCTCCACTCACCCCTGAGGGTAACCTGCCGTGACAGCGCGTCTGCTGCAGTGTTGAGGTCGCCCGGGATGTGAGTGGCTCGCAGCGACTTGAGGTGCTGCTGACTCCAAAGGTGGAGACGGCGGGTGAGTTGTGACATACAATGAGAGCGCAGACCGCCTTGGCGGTTGACATATGCTACTGTTGCCGTGTTGTCTGTCCGAACTAACGTGCTTGCCCTGGATCAACGGTCGGAACCTCCGCAGGGCAAGCAGAATTGCCAGCAACTCGAGGCAGTTGATGTGCCAACGCAACCGCGGGCCCATCCATAAGCCGGTGACTGCATGCCCGTTGCAAACAGCACCCCAGCCCATTTTGGAGGCATCTATCATGACCACAGTGTGCCTGGAGACCTGCTCTAGGGGTACGCCTGCCCATAGAAATGAGAGGTCGGTCCAAGGGCTGAAGAGACGGTGACAGACCGGCGTGATAACTATGCGATGTGTCCCATGGTGCCATGCCCATCTCAGGACTCGAGTCTGAAGCCAGTACTGAAGTGGTCTCATATGCATCAACCCGAGCAGGATGGCCACCGCTGAGGATGACATATGCCCCAGGAGCCTCTGAAAGAGTTTCAATGGAACCGCTGTTTTCTGTCTGAACGCCTTCAAACAGGTCAGCACCGACTGTGCGCGCTCCAGTTGGACTGAGTCCAACTCCAAACCGAGAAAAGAAATGCTCTGAACCGGGAGGAGCTTGCTCTTTTCCCAGTTGACCTGAAGCCCTAAGTCCCTGTGCACACAACATGTCCCGAGAGTGAGCTAGGATTATCCAATCGTCAAGATAGTTGAGAATGTGAATGCCCACCTCCCTTAATGGGGCAAGAGCTGACTCTGCGACCTTCATGAAGACGCAAGGGGACAAGGACAGGCCGAAAGGGAGGACCTTGTACTGATACGCATGCAAACCGGAGGAAGGATCTGTCAAGGTAGAATCGAGACGTGAAAATACGCGTCCTTCAGGTCTACCGCCGCGAACCAATCTTGATGCCAGACGCTAGCCAGAATGCATTTTTGCGTCAGCATCTTGAACGGGAGTCTGTGTAAAGCCAGGTTCAGTACTCGCAGGTCCAAGATTGGCCGCAACCCACTGTCTTATTTCAGTATGATGAAGTAGGGGCTGTAAAACCCCTTCTTCAAATCGGCCAGAGGGACAGGTTCTATCGCACCCTTCTGTAGGAGGGTGGCGATCTCTGCACGCAAGGTAGCAGCGTTTTCGTCCTTCACCAAGGTGAAGTGGATACCGCTGAACCTGGGCGGATGCCTGGCGAACTGAATCAAGTAGCCAAGTCGGACGGTCCGAACCAGCCATCACGACGGATTGGAAAGCGCAAGCCACGCATCCAAGTTACACACGAGGGGGACCAAAGGGACAACTTCGTCGGATGTACCGGCAAGTGGGGCCTCGCGGCAGGGTGGAGCTCGATGTGCCACACCATGTCATAGCCGTGCTGAATCTAGGGACATCGAAGCACTTACCTGGCTTCTTGTGACCACCCCAGGAACAGCCTGGGATGGGGGAGGAAGAGGCTTGTCCTTGCAACCTGTGGAGACTGTCACATCCGGGGCGGATGTGTGCCACAGCTGGGCGCGCAGGGGCGGGGAGACCGCCACTGGAGAGGCCAATCCTGCAAGGGGAAAAAAGATGGACGGTGGTCATGATGACGACCGTGCACACCAGGTATGCAACCCAGGGAAGGAGGAAACCACTCTTTTGCTGAACTGTTGGGTACCGCAGCCACTTGGGCATGCAGTGAAATTAAATGAAAAGGCAACAAAAGATTCTTCACCCGGCCCTCCACCGGGGGATGGAGTGGTCTTACTACCAGTTCCAGTGCAGTAGGTTTCGTCGACCTTGGGTCGCCCGTCTCAGGGGCACTTTGACAACCTTCATGGGTTTTTGGTGGCTGGCCGTGAGACAGGTGGCGTCTGCTTTCTGTGGTGGGCTCCACGCCAGGGCCGGGCTGAAGGGGCAGGCTGTGGCGGAGCCGGTGCAGTCACCGCAGGGGGCGCACTTTGTGACGAGCAGACAGGGTGCAGGATCTTGAGCCGCGCTAGGGCAGGATATGCTGGATAGCCTCCTGGACCACTAATGTGGACATCGTCCACCCGAGAGACCGCGCTGTGACCTTCGTCGCTCGGAGGTCGCCAAGCGCAGTTCCTGCATCAGATCTGGGGCGGTACTACCCTCGTGCAATTCTTTTAGCGCCTTGGCTTGGTGGACCTGCAGGAGAGCCATGGCGTGCAGGGCAGAGGCAGCTTGTCCAGCAGCACTGTAGGCTTTGGCCGTCAGGGATGACGTGAACCTACAGGGCTTGGATGGGAGCTTTGGGCGTCTGCGCCAGATGGTGGTGCTCTGCGGGCATAGGTGCACCGCGAGCGCCTTATCCACCGTAAGTTATCGCCGTATAGCCCCTGGCCACCCCGCCATCGAGTGTAGTGAGGGCGGGGGAACTGAGAAATCAGGACCGGGCAGTAAAAGATACCTCCCACGATTTTGTCAGCTCCTTGTGCACTTCTAGGAAGAAAGGCACTGGAGCGATGCGTGGCTGCTTTGAGCGGTGCCGCGAGCCCAGGAACCAATCATCAAGCCATGAGAGTTCAGGAGAGAGCAGAGGGTTCCACTCTAGCCTGACGCTCGTGGCCACCTGGGAATGCATGTCCGTCATCTCTGCATCAGCCTGTGACTGGGCAATCGCCCCCAAAGGGGGGAGCCCAGCTGAGGCTTCTGCATCCGACTGGACAAGCCCGCTCTCCGATGCTGCGCTCGAGAGCTCATCAGCTTCGCGGGCTCCGAACAAGAGGTCGAACTCGCCGTGAGACGAGCCGGCGGACTCATCCAGAAGCCCGATCAGGGCAGACGAACGTGCTGGGGAATGGGAGGTCCGCGGGGGGATACCCGTCGGAGTTGGTCCAATTGGGGTCCCCAAATCGCCCCCAGTGCTAGCCGCGCTGGCCTCAAACCCGTAGGTAGAAGGACCGAGGCGAAAGCAAGCCGAGACCGCAACGTTGCCATGGTCATGTTCTCGCAGTGAGAGTTAGCGACCGCAACCAGGAATAACACACAAACAGAAAGGCATCTTTAAAAAGATGCGTCTTTAAAAAGACATTCTGTGTGTGCCGCTCTTTTAGAGAAATATACTCTTTCAGGAAAATATACTCTCTTTTTTCTGCCGAAGCGCCCAAGGGTGTTCTCTGCAGTGCACCAGTGCAGAGAAGGGAGAAGCCGCTGAAATGCGCCGTCAGATCCAGCAGAGGTGAATGAACAGTCAGCTCAGTAGACATCGACTGTTCGGCTCTGAAGAGAAAATCTGAATGAGTGGTTGCATACCAGTTCCTTTTATACCCGTATGTCTGGGGGAGTGGCATGCAAATACCACTCACCAATTTTCATTGGCCTTTTATCAAAGACCAAAGGTGTCTCGGGCTCCCAAGAGTGACCCCTAGTGTCACTACATCGACACAGTTTCGAGTGAGTGACAGATAGAGAAAGCTAGATACAGCGCAACAAATAGAGCAGAACGCAAGTGTCTCGAGATGCATTTTTAAAAGTTGATGTTCTTTTTAACTTGACATGGCATTTAAAAAATATGGCGCTCCTGAGCTAAAAACAGCGAGACGTGGTGCATAAGTTAAAGACGTCCGTTTAGCGCATGTTTAAATAAAAAAAAAATTTTTTTTAAGTAATTCAAAATGTGTTCAGAGTGAATGTCCCCTTACAGTGTAATATACTTTATTCTTCTAGTTTTGTAGCTTTGCTTGCTTGCATTGTAGATGGCTTGACAGTCATATTTTTGGCACGTGGTGAAAAGGATTCAATGAAGTCAATGTCAGTTTTCAATATAGTATTTCTGGGTCTGTGTTTCATGCTAAGTATATCTATTTTGGTGCTGTAAACTTGGTTTGACTGACTGTGTAGAGGCAGCCCCGTTCTTTGGCTGGTGGCATATTGAGTGAAAGTTAAAAGACACCATGAAATGGCTTATTGAGTGCAATTTCTTTTTTTGTATTGACGTATTTTGTAAAGAGGATGTTGGGGCAGGGCATATCGAAGGGCTTGTCCTTTTCTTTTTCAAATAGCCAATAGCCATTATTTTGCCACAGCAATTAACCATGCTTTGCTTGTTGCTGTTGCTTGTCAATGACAGGTGGTATTAGTGGGACGAGACTGTATGGGGTAAAGTGGCAAGGAGGAGGCGGGAACCGGCTGAACAGTAAACGTAAATTTTAATGACAGAAATTAAACTTAAAACAACAATAAAAAAGACGCACACACATGCAGCGGCCGCGTGTGTCTCTCGTCACAGTGATATTCTCATTTTTAAAACTTAAGTGTACAAGATAAGGCTTCAAGATTTTTGGTCCATATTCTTGAAAGTGAAAGAACAGTGAATTTTAAATGCTTAAAAAGCTTAATAACAATATTGCACTGCATTGTGGGATAATTGTGTTTCGTTTGAAGTCACCATTGTGGTGTTTAATGTTCTTTATGAATGGGAACTTTGACTTATTTACAGCATATACATTTTCTCCAATTGTGTTTTAAGAACATTATTCTTTGTACTGTACGGCAGGGAGAAAATGTTTTCAATTAAGTGATTGACTAAGTCTGATCAAGATTTACAGTCTATACTATGTGGTTCATTTAAAAGAAAAAATACATAGTCATAATTAAACAATGCCATGCTGTGATATGATCTGTTATTGCACATCTACTTTAAGCAGACAAGGCAACGAGGTACACACAGATATCAACTCAGCATACAAAACTTAACAATGGTGACAATTAACAAACACTGCAAGTAAAAAAAAAAAAAAAATAGAAATACACATTTGATATTTGTGATTGTACAATACAGCACTGCTAGATTACAGTCATTTCATGGCCCTGTTCACTGTGAAGTCACAGTATACTGTTGCCTTTTAATTGTAATAAAAGGATATACATGTATTTTGAACTAGATCAAATTGTTGACTTTTCATCTAACCTGTGGCCTAGCGGTTAGTGCATGTGCTCTGACACACTGAGCCATGGTGGTCATCTAGGTGACACAAATTACTGCTGAAAATACCAGCATTGCAGGTCACCAGCTTATGGTATGTTTTGGGTGCAGGTTTCCCAGCATAGGATGCTGGTGTGCTGGTGTCCCCACCAGGCTTTTAAACTTGCTTAACCAGCTTCATCAGAAAGACCACTATGGTCAACCAGCTTCACCAGTTAGGTTTTGCTGGTGAAAAGCATGGCTATGGTCCACTAGCTAGACCAGCACCGAACTAGCACTAAGCAGCCAAGACCACCATGGGAATTGCATGCTGGTTAAGCTGGTCTTTGTAGCAGGGATGCCGTTTCCCAATCCTGTTTCTCCTCCCCATCATTTGCTGTCCTATGCCTCTATGTTCCTATTAAAAGAAGTGTCACATTTAAACTATTTCCTTGAAATGGGTTGACAGCTCTTAAACAGCTACAGTTAAACATGTTTACTGTAGCTGGGATGCAGGTACACTGTGTGCTGTGTCACATCTCTTGCTAATTTAGCACAACCAAACAAGAACATTTAATCGGGTTCTCCTTCTCTTTCCCTTCCTCATTTTCTCTCTTCCCAGTCCCCACATACTTTCCATTTTCATGCTCACTGTGCTCCTCTGGTGACTAAACATTCTGTCTCTAGCTTGGTACATCTAGTATTGTGTTGTCAAAATATTATCGACAGTTGTATCATAAATGGTATAGTAGATAGGGTACAACAGGTCTAAAGGCACCTCTGTAGAAAATTTAGCTTTTTTCTGGTCTCAAAATGTATCAAGGTCAAAAGAAATGATTTATTTTTGTTGAATATTGGTGGAGCAACATAATTTGTGTGAAAATAAATAATAACGGTAGGTTGTTTCGATTAAAATTCAGTAAAAAAAAAGAAAAAGGTTGTGAGGGAGCCTTTTACCTTTCACCTGGGGTAAAAGGCTCCCTCACTTGGGGTAAAAAGCCCCTAGAGGGGTTTAAAGTGATATTGTGCAGATATAGGGGCAATAGTTATAGGGCACATTTTGTCAACTAATGCAAATAATTTTGAGATAGCAAGATGCTTTTTGAGTAACAAATTAAGATGATGCTTACTTAAAATAACCACTCAGAAAAAGTCAACCATTTCCTGTTAATTTCAAACACATTTGGCATTTTATTACATCTCAAGTATTGTATAAACAAACTAATCTCTATTATGATTGGATGAGTCAATGTGAACCCACAAATCTTTTCCCCCCACTTAACTTGTTTTATAGAGGCCTTTAGCCCCTGCAACAAGGGGGCTTTTTATCCTAAATGCTATCATTTCACTTATTGGACAGTATTTTAATTTTTTGTTTATTTAATGACCTTAAACAAAACTGAACATGATGAAAATCACTGCATTAAATTAAGTGTATTTTTTATTGTTACTGTAGATCATTCCACCATTGAGAGGGAAAGATGGAAATGTTTATAAGCCTAGTTGTCTGACATCTTTTGCTTGAAAATATGATAAAACTAGAGGATTAAATGCAACTTAATACAGAATAAAGGTTTTGCTGTTTTATTTTTATTTTTTTTCAGACTACTATTAAAATAAACATGATAAAAATGTATCCTATTAACTTCCTTAATGGACATTTCTGTTGTTGTTGTTGTTGTTGTTGTTTTTATTGTGTGCAATTAATTGGTGCACTTTATTCCATTATTTATACTGGAATGAAGGATAGCCTTGTATGTGGCTTGATTAATGCGTCCTTCACAAAGACGAATCTGCCCAATTCCAGCCTTGCTGAAGCACCCCCAGATCATCACCGATCCTCCACCTCGTCATCTAATGGTTAGACGGAGACCTGGAGAGGCCTACACAGGCATACACCCACTGTGAAATTTGGTGGAAGATCGGTGATGATCTGGGGGTGCTTCAGCAAGGCTGGAATCGGTTGGATTCGTCTTTGTGAAGGACGCATGAATCAAGCCACATACAAGGCTATCCTGGAAGAAAACATGCTTCCTTCTGCTCTGACAGTGTTCCCTAAATCTGAGGATTGGATTTTCCAGCAGGACAATGCTCCATGCCACACAGCCAGGTCAATCAAGGTGTGGATGGAGGACCACTGGATCAAGACCCTGTCATGGCCAGCCCAATCTCCCAACCTGAACTTCATTGAAAACCTCTGGAATGTGATCAAGAGGAAGATGGATGGCCACAAGCCATCAAACCAAGCTGAGCTGCTTGGATTTTTGTGCCAGGAGTGGCATGAAGTCACCCAACAGCAATGTGGAAGACTGGTAGAGAACATGCCAAGACGCATGAAAGCTGTGATTGTAAATCAGGGTTATTCCACCAAATATTGATTTCTGAACTCTTCCTTAGTTAAAACATTAGTATTGTCTTTTTTTAAAAAGAATATGAACTTGTTTTCTTTGCATTATTGGAGGTCTGAAAACATTGCATCTTTTTTGTTATTTTTACCAGTTGTCATTTTCTGCAAACAAATACTCTAAATGACAATATTTTTATTTGGAATTTGGGAGAAATGTTGTCAGTACTTTATAGAATAAAACAAAAATGTTAATTTTACTCAAACACATACCTATAAATAGTAAATTCAGAGGAACTGATAATTTTGCAGTGGTCTCTTTTATTTTTTCCAGAGCTTGCTCCACCTCTAAAATTATGGATATCTCGAATACTATATACTTATTTAAAGGGTCATGAAACGCCCCAGTTCAGCCCCAATTTTTCACACCTCAGACTAACAAAAAGACTCTCAAAAAGGGTGGGAAAATCTGTAAATATGGTCCGTTTTGTGGAGTGATTTCGATTGGATGACAGTGTTTAGTGTAAAAGTCCGCTCTCGTGTCTGTTCCTCGTGCATCCTTAAGTCTCATGCCTGCCCGGAAGAGCTGTTACATAAATGAGTTTGAATTCTCAGCTGTAATGCCAGCTCATGCATGAGGCAGCGCTGTGATTGGAGGGAAGTGCTCATTCTCATTAATAATAAGGAGAAACTCTCAGAATCCAGTGACATACATGTGTACTCTCCTACCAAACATAACTCGGAGTTTAAGCATATATGTACAACATTTTTGTGATGTTGCTTCAACTTTTGTTTTGAAACCGGAAGAACGAAATGGCTCAATAAAATGAAAAAATAAATAAATAAATAACCACTTTCCCCTTAACAATAAACATAAAGAGTGCTATCTTTGTTTTCAGTGATGTGCAAACTGTACATACCTGTTAACATCTCAAAAAATGTGTTTTGGGGTTTCATGACATTTAACAACTCATCCCTTACAAACACCTGGCTCCATTCTGGAATGAAACAGCCTCTTGTCACGATCAAATAAATCCCCTATGGATTAAATCCTGTGCTGAAGTTTTCCCCACTGAATATCCTGTATCACTTAGAATTGGTTGCGAATGGCATAACTACCGAAATAAACCATAATACACTTAAAATGTTTGACTAATTTCTGTTAAACTGCACTTAGTGAACACACCTTATGGCAATTTTCCACTGCACGTTATGGTTCGACTCGACTCGACTCTGCTCGCTTTACTTTTCCAAGCTTGCTTTTCCACTGCAGTTTAGTGCCGCCTCAGCGTGGGTGGGATTATAGGCTGATCGTCATAGTTGCGCCGCCTCTACTGCCGTGACATCATCTTAAACGCGACACAAACATTACTGACCATAAACAATAACGCGACCGCTAGCTGTTAGCTACTAGCTCATTGTGCTGCATAAAGCAGTTGTTGCATGGTGATTTTACACAAGTGTAACAGTTAAACTGGCCTTGTTGTTTTAGAAGCAAGCTTTCCAGTAGTTGGTCAACTAAATAAATTGAAGCTTTCAAGCAGAATATAGAGTTAATGTACCATCAACAGGGCACTCTCCCTCCCATTGCTCACCAGTCTATTGCCATAGATAGTGTCCATTTGGTTGAACCACTTCCACTTTCTTCTGTTTGAACCACTCCGGCTGTTGTGGTCCTTGATGGTTCTGTAGTCACTTAGTTTTTTAAACTTTTCCCTACACTGTTGGTAGGTCTGGTGGTAGCTGTGTGTGGCAAACAGCTGAGACACTTCCTGAAAGACTTTTTCATTTCTCGTCATTTTGTTCGTTGCTAACGAGAGGAATGTCTGCACCTCGTTTACTGACCACGGCATCATTTTGCGCACAGCCATTTCTTTTTACAATTCGAAAGTCGCATGAACAAATGATACTGCTATCGATGTTGCTAACAACTAGTGGGTTGATGTTCCGTGTCGCAAATCCATTGACGCTGGTAGTGACGATTCTCTCTGACCAGTCAGTGATCTGCAGGTTTTTGACATCACATTTAGTATTGGCTCGACTCACTTGGAACCTCGACCGAGGTGGTACTAAAAAAAGTACCAGGTACCAGGTACAATCCACAGTGGAAAACCCCCAAAAAGTGAGCAGAGTCGAGTCGAGCTGTACCGTGCAGTGGAAAAGCCCCATTAGAGGCCCTTTTAACCCTCAACTGCAGTCACCATTGCACCAACAGCATCATGTGTGAAGGAGGAGGGCCCATAGCATGGGGTTAATGTAGGGGACATGCTAAATGTATGCCTGTTTGATGGAGCATGACAGGCCCTCTCCCCTTGTAAACCAGTGAGAGTATGGGACCAGCACAGGGAGGAACTTTAGGGCTACCCAAATATCAAGGGCAGCCCAATTGAATGCTAAAGCAGCCTTTAAGATGAACTCATTGAAGCATGCGTTATTGACTTTCAGTTGTGAGAGCTGCAAGGCACTTTGTCTTGTAGTCAAATGTCAAGCATTTGTTTTAGTTCAGCATGCAGTGGTATTTTAGCTCCATTACTGACAGGCCTTTTACAGTTTTACTTAGAATTAAAGAATTTCATAAATCCGCAGGGAGTAGCAACAGGGAGCTTGATGTATAATCATTAATTTGGCTGTTGAACAGGTCATGGGTCAAACCGTCAAACCTGATCCTCCATCCAAAGAGATCATCTAATTAATGACACAATGTTCCCTCAAACTCCCAAAATAGGTTTATTTGTTATCAAGGAGAACTTTTAATAAATTGTTTCCAAACTGTTTGTGTGTTTGGTATAGAAGTTATTTCCTAACAAATTTCAAATGGTAAATCAAATGCTCTATTGCTCAAATGATAAATCAAATACTCAAAACTGCGCCTGAAATGACATATCAAATGCTTAAATGCTAAAATAATAAATAAAAAGTTCAAATGGGCTGCTGAAATGATCAATGAAATGCTTAAATGTAATTTAATTTCCTAATGTGGAGAAGCATAATCTGTAATAAAAATGAAAAGAAACATCAACTGTGTTTAATATTTCACTTTAATCATCAATCCAGCACATCACTGTTATAAATAAAAATAAAAATAAATGATGAAATGATGAATCAAATGCTCAAACTGACTGCTCAAATGATGACTCAAATGCTCAACTGACTTTTCAAATGAGGGATCAAATGCTCGAACTGACATCTCTCAAATGACGAATCAAATGCTTAAACTGATATCTCAAATGATAAATCAAATGCAAACGACATGCTATGTCAATCAGCCATGTCAATCAAGGCCAATGGACAGGGTTTACCGGTGCAGGGAGACGACTGGAGTGCACGCGAGAGGTTAATTTCTGTAACAACATTTTAATACAATTTTGTTCCATAGACTCAAGCACAAATTCAAAACTTTTAAAATTCATTTAGATTCTGCAGCAGCACTGGAACAGAGTTCCAATCGAACTGTTTCTCAGCATCAAAACACGGAATCAGCTTCAGACTGACAGGGACCTCTGTATTGACCGCACCGACATGTTTATTTGTGACCAAAATTCCTTCAGTGTGCTGAGCTGTGGGATGTGACTAAAGCAAATTGTTTCTTTCTATACAGTATATACATATTGAAAAGGTGATAGTGCTGTTTACTTACCAACTGGTCTCACAACCTTGCCAAGCTGGCATTCAGCTGGTTTAGCTGGTTGGCTAGCTGGTTTCCCAGCCTGAAGCACTGACAAGTGCTCAAAATCCTTCTGAAAAAGCCAACAGACCAGAGAAGGAGGCTAGCCAAGTCCAGCACACTACCTTAGGCTGGTTTAAGCTGTCTTCTGATTAGGGTTCAATCAGAGAGTGGAAAACTCCTTTGATATATGGGGCACTAATATTTAATTGCTTAAACTAATTAGATTCCTTGTGGATATTTATAGATTGTAACTGTTTAACGTTGCAGAGAGAGTTTATTTATACTGAAAAAATTGCTGGACATTAACCTCTCGAAATAATAGAGAAGAATGTTTAGTTTGTGAAGGGAATCTGGATGAGTAGGTCAGTAGAATGTTATGAACTGACAGACACACCCTCTGATCAACCTGTATCCTCCACCACCCCACCTCTCTCCCTCCCTCTCCGAAGCCTTGAGCTTCAGCAATCAATGCAGTAATTAAGAAAGAGGTAGAGAGGGGGTGTGTGTGTGTGTGTGTGTGTGTGTGTGTGTGTGTGTGTGTGTGTGTGTGTGTGTCTGTATGTTGGAGAGAGAGAGAGAGAGAAGGCTTCTGCTTGGCTGGAGTCAGCACTCTATCTCTCTTTCTCTCCCTCTCCTCTTTTCTCTTTCCATCCTCTTATTCTTTGCTGTCCTCCACACCATCACCCCTTTCCCTGCGAGACCCTTATATTAGTCTATACACTTATTTTTTTAACTCTTTTTTTCCCCTTTAGTTTATATGTATATGATTACACTGTTATTATTTAATTACACATCTTTTGAATTCTACTCTTAATTCGTACGTCTTAGTGAAGGCCCTGCTAAAAATAAATACATAAACTAAAAAAAGTTGGTTGACTGGTCTCAGCTGGTTGCCCAGCCTGGTTAGGCTGGTTTTATAGGATTTTTAGGCATTGGTCTGGCTGGGTGACCAGCTAAAACCATCTAAGGCAATCTTAAAGGAATATTCTTGATTTAATACAAGTTAAAGGAATAGTTCACTCAAAAATGAAAATATGCCGATAATTTACTCACCCTCAGGCCATCCAAGATGTATCTGAGTTTCTTCATCAAAATAGAATTTAAGACTTTTAGGATTTCATTTCAGGCCTCCTCCTTTAAACAATGCAAGTGAATGTACTCCATTTTTTGACGGTCCAAAATACATATTTAGGGTGCATCAAAATAATCCACACGACTGCAGTAGACAAATACATTTCTTCTGAATGCAAACGATTGATTATTTTTTAGAAACAAAACAATACTTATATACTTTTAACTACAAATGTTCGCTTCCGTACATCTCTGTGACGCGCGCTCATGAGAGGGATGTCGTAAGCTCGTTGGTAAGGTCACGCGTCACGTGGAGGAGTCAGGAAGCATGTCATTGTTTACATTTTTTTTCTTTGACTGTGTTCTGTGCAAGTTTCTCTTGTAAACGACATGCTTCCTGCCTCCTCCTCCATGTGACGCGTGACCTTACCAACGAGCTTACGTCATCCCTCTCTGACTTCTCCATCCTTTTCTATTTAAAAAAAAAAAAAAAAGAAAGAAAGAAAGAAGAAAAAAAAGGCATAAATCTGGTTTGAGGCACTTACAGTGGAAGTGCATGGGGCCAATCTGTAAACATTTAAATACTCACTTTCAAAAAAAAGTATAGCCACAATATGTAGAAAGACGTGCATAAACATGATTTTAATAAAATCACTTACTAACCTTTTCTGTGTAAAGTTATATCCAATTTTACAACTTTGTTGCCATGACGATATATTGCCGTTAACCATCAAATGAATGTAAAAGCTATGGTTTAAACAACTTTACAGCTCAAATAATACACAAGAATTAACCGAATAATTAATATGTGTTTTTATAAAATTATAAGTTTCACATTCCTGCCTTGAAACCCTCCCAAAAAATTGGCCCCATTCACTCCCATTATAAGTGCCTCACTGTAACCCTGATTTTTGCCGCTTCTTCTTTTTTTTTATTTTTTTTTAAGAATAGGGGGTATGAGTCAACATTATTTTTGGTGGTCAATGTGACATCCACATGCATTTAAGGATTTTTTCAAGTGCAAAATCCTCTTTCTATTAAAAGAGTCTGTTTGCAATTAATCCTGGTTTAATTTAAATGCATCCAGTGGTGGGGAAAACCAATATACCTGTATGACATCATGACTAGATAATTACAATTGATTTAATGGATGTGATTCTACGCTAGAGGATCGTCTTCTAAAGGCCGTTTGATGTTGATGGTCGTCTCCCTCTGCTGGTAAGAAACGGCATTGCAAGTGTGAGCTCTTGCGTCATTGAGAGACGCTCTGAGCGTCAGAGCAGACAAGAGTTGAGCTGACAGATTCAGAAGGATATCAGGTGAAGTGTTGTTATCTTATGACCAGACAGAAAAATAAATATACACACAGCCAGAAAGGAAGCACTAATAAATATAACAGTATACAGAGAGTAGACATATCCTTTCAAGCACAAGAATTTACTGTTTGTAGGTGTAGGTTGTGTGTCCTTTCATGTAAGTTTGTGTCAGAGTGTATGTGGTTTTCATTCACCCAGCTCTGTGCATTGGGATAAGAGGATGGAAGTAAGAGAGAAACACCATATACATCACAGTAGGCGAAGCACTGAGTCTTGCTGCATTGGGGGTGGAATGTCTGCATTTAAGACTTTTTCAAAACAGTATGGAGAACACTGCAGCAAAACTCCTTTTGAATGGAGCTCTGCAATACACCACACCAGATGATGATGTCACTCATGCCTTTGCAAAGACTAACCTGCTCACACTGACAAAATGCATTCAATGACCAATCAGAGATCACCACTTCTCCCCTTTCCTCTTGATATTCCTACAAATAAACAAAATAAATTACAACTAGTAAATAAAATGTGAATATATATTTTGTATAAAATTATATTTTAATAAAGTTTAATAAGTGGACATTATAAACATTACTTAAATTGTAATCACATTTCATTCTTGGTTTATTTTTTCCCATGTGTTTACTTTAACTCCATCCGTGAAGCTGACTCACTCTCTGTCTTAAAAAAACGACTAAAAACACATCTTTTCCATGAGCACTCAACCAGTCATTAATAAAAAAATAAAACAAATACATAAAAAAAAAAATATATAAAAATACAATTCTTGTTGCACTTTTAATCTGTTTTGAATACTATTCTGATGCTAGTGAAACTTTGTAGTATGGCACTTTTCATACCACTGTCTCCTTAAGATGATTCACTTTTGTTTTCTTCTTTTGTAAGTTGCTTTGGATAAAAGCATCTGCCAAATGAATAAGTGTAAATGTAAATGTGTAACACATTGCATTTACATTTAACAGATATTTCCAAACTGACTTACAGTGCATTTAAGGTATACAATTATCAGTATAAGTGTTCCCTGGGAATCAAACCCATGACCTTGGAGTTGCTAGTGCCATGCACTACCAGTTGCACATCACTTACATTTAGTTAATACTAATTTATAGCACAAATAATAGGTTGCACTCACCTCTTACCCACCCCAACTTGACCTGTAGTTTCAATCAAATCTTTGTCTTAATGTTATTTATCAGCTTGTCATCCGTTTAGATGTTCAAATGTCATGCTTAGTTTATGTCTGAGGTCAAATCAAGGGAATAAACATTTTTATCAATTTAAAATGCCATTATTCCACCTCTTCTCTAAAATCGTGTGGCTTGCACATAGCAAAAAGATCAAAACCAATCCCTGGTCTGAAATTTAAAGTGACGGTGCAGTCACCGATTCAATATTTTTGTCCAGAAATTTGTCAGGGTAAAATTCTTTGAGGTCATATCAGATCAGCAGACATTTCAAATTGATGTTTTAAAAGATATGCTAATAATTAATTTCTACTGTATTTAAGCAGCAACAAACAAAATAAAAATTCATCTTTCGATATGAATACTTGGCAGACAGTACACTCAATGGGAATTGTGACCTGCAGCTTTATTGCAACTTTTGGTGCACTTAATTTATAAGGCATGCCAATCGAGCTTTGACTGAATAGAAATCTGAATCTAAAATCTGCAGCAGGTTAAACTGAATTCAATTTTTCAATTGATCTGCTGCTGGCTGGTTTATCTGAGCTCTTACAACATTAGACCTCAGCAGAGTGGACTTGAGTCTCTCTGTATCAGGCCTACTTACAGCAAAGAAAAAACAGAGGATGACTGAAAATAGAAATTAGACCACAGCAGAGAAAGTTAAAGGGGAAAGGAAGCTAGAGAGAGGTACAGTAACAGAGGAAGAGAGAGACAGAGAGAGAGAGTGTTTGCTGGTATCAAGGCTAATGTGTCATGGTGAGGAGGCTCGTGTGAGGGGTGGGCAGTCTGTTAGTGGAGGGATCACTTAGAGTGATTAAACAAGCAGATGAAGAGAGAAGGAAGGGATGGATGAAGAGTTAGAGGGATGCATGGAGAAGGGGCCAAAGGAAGAAAGATTTCAGGGCATTCATTGATACTGGATTAATAGCCCTGTTTTTAATGTGAGCAGAATTTATCACTAATGGACATCTAGAGGACTTCATATGTATTCTATGAGAAAGACATCAGTCCCTGGCCACCAGTGCCAAGTGTGATTGTTTTGGCTGGCATTGACCACAGGCTGACTGAAGGACAACAGAGGTTGTTTGGAATGTTAAAGGTGGTGATGGCAGCTTAAGAACTCCTCACTGTGATCTCGTCAATTCACGTTTGTATGTGGGGAAAATACAGTCAGTGTTTATAGGTCATGCGTGTAGTTTATAACATTTTAAAATACTTAAGCTGTTAAAATACAGCTTATGCAGAGACATAATTCTTACGTTGATTATGGCTATGTGGTGCAATGAAAACTTAGCCCGATATAGCAACATTGGCTTAACCAGTGGTGTCAGTTTGGGATGGGGGAGTGCTCTTAATACTGGAAAGAAGCAAAGAATGACATGGTCATAAGACAGATTTCAATGACACTAGCTAGTAAGGAAGTGAACACACTGAAATCAACCCTATTCTGTAGTAAGGATCAGGGAAGAGTGTTTGATAAAACTGACTGAGAACAGTCAATCACGAGTTCCCTATATGTCACTCACTCGACGTTGTGTCGATGTAGTGACACTAGGGGTCACTCTTGGGAGCCCGAGACACCTCTGGTCTTTGATAAAAGGCCAATGAAAATTGGCGAGTGGTATTTGCATGCCACTGCCCCGGACATACGGGTATAAAAGGAACTGGTATGCGAACAGTCATGCTCACTGAGCTGAATTCCCACGACTGTTCATTCACCTCTGCTGCATCTGATGGCGCATTTCAGCAGCTTCTCCCCCCTCTGCACTGGTGCAATGCAGAGAATGTCCCTGGGCGCTTCGGCAGAAATAAAAGAGTATATTTCTCTAAAAGAGTATATTTCTCTAAAAGAGCGGCACACACTGAACGTCTTTTTAAAGACACGTCTTTCTAAAAATGCTTTTCCGATTGTGTGTTATTCCTGGTTGCGCTCGTTATCTCTCGCCTTCTGACGGTCACGATCACTGTCTTTCGTGTCTGGGCACTGCTCACGTGGAGACAGCGTTCTTGGATGGTCATGTTCTCATTGCGAGGACACATCCATGGCAACGTTGTGGTCGCGGCGCGCCTTCGTAAGAAAGCAAGCCACCCCAAAGGCTCCCCGCCTCGGCCCTCTTACCCACGGGTATGAGGCCAGCGCGGCTAGCACTGGGGGCGATTTGGGGACCCCAATGGGACCGCCCCCCCAGACCTCCCATTCCCCAGCACGCTCGTCTGCCCCGATCGGGCTTCCGGATGAGTCCGCCGGCTCGTCTCATGGCGAGTTCGACCTCTTATTCGGAGCCCGCGAAAGTGATGAGCTCTCGAGTGCAGCATCAGAGAGCGGGCTCGTCTAATCGGAAGCCTCAGCTGGGCTCCTCCCTTCGGGGATGATTGCCCATTCACAGGCTGACGCGGAGATGACAACATGCTTTCCAGGGCAGCCGCGAGCATCAGCTAGAGTGGAACCCTCTGCTCTTCCCTGAACCCTTGCAGCTCGGTGATTGGTTCCTGGGCTCGCGGTGCCGCTCAAAGCCATGCCCTGCCCCCGTTCCTTTCTTCCCGGAAGTGCATGAAGAGCTGACAAGGTTGCGGGAGGCATTTTTACTGCCCGGTCCCGATCTTTTCAGCTTCCCCGCCCTCACTACCCTTGATGGTGGGGCGGCCAAAGGCTATTTGGCAATCCCCCGGTGGATAAAGGCACTCGCGGTGCACCTATGCCCGCAGAGCGCCACTACCTGGCGCGGGTGCCCAAAGCCCCATCCAAGGCCTGTAGGTTTACGTCGTCTCTGATGGCCAAGGCCTACGGTGCCGCTGGACAAGCCGCCTCCGCCCTGCACGCCATGGCTCTCCTGCAAGTCCGCCAAGGCGCTAAAGGGACTGCACAAGGGTAGTTCCGCCCCGGGATTGATGCAGGAACTGCGCTCGGCGACCGAGGTCATGGCACGGTCTCTCGGGTGGATGATGGCCACACTAGTGGTCCAAGAGCGCCACCTTTGGCTCAACCTGGTCGAGATGAGCGAGGCCGAAAAGAAACGGTTCCTTGCTGCCCCCATTTCCCAGGCGGGCCTATTCGGCCACACCGTCGAGGACTTTGCCCAGCAGTTCTCGATGGTGGAGCAGTAGATGGATGCTAGCCGGCATAACCTCCTCGGCGCGTCTCAAGATCCCACAACCCGTCTACTCATCGCCAAGGGCGTCCCCCTGCAGTGACTGCACCGGCTCCACCGCAGTCTGCCCCTTTGGCCTGGCCCCGGTGTGGAGCCCACCGCAGGAAGCAGATGCCACCTGTCTCGCGGCCGCCCAGAACCCGTGAAAGGCTTCAAAGCGCCCTTGAGACGGGTGACCCAGGGACAACGAAACCCACTGCTCTGGAGCTGGTAAGCAGATCTCTCCATCTTTTTGTTACCTTTTGCATTTAATTGCACTACATGCCCAAGTGGCTGCAGTACTCAAGAGCTCAGCAAGAGCGGTTTCCTTGTTCCCTGGGTCATGTATCCGGTGTGCACGGCCATCATCACGACCACCGTCCACCACTCTATTTGGCAGGTTTGGCGCTCCAACGGCAGTCTCCCGCACCTGAGCGCCCAGCTGTGGCACAAATCCGCCCCCGATGTGACAGTCTCTATGGATCACGAGGACAGGCCTCTTCCTCCACTGTCCCTGGCTGTTCCGGGGGTGGTCACAAGGAGCTAGGTAAATGCTTCAATGTCCTTAGACTCAGCACGGCCACGACGTGGTGTGGCACCTCGAGCTCCGCCCCGCCGCTCCGCCCCACCTGCCGGTACGTCTGATGACGTTGTTCCTTTGGTCCCCCTTGCACGTAACTTGGACGCATGGCTTGTGCTTTCCAATCCGTCGCGAGTGCTGGTCCGGACCGTCCGACTCGGCTACGAGATTCAGTTCGCCGGGCGTCCACCCAGGTTCAGTGGTGTCCACTTCACCTTGGTGAAGGACGGAAACGCTGCTACCTTGCGTGGAGATCGCTACCCTCCTACGGAAGGGCGTGATAGAACCTGTCCCTCCAGCCGAGATGAAGAAGGGGTTTTTCAGCCCCTAATTCATCATACCAAAAAAAAGGCAGTGGGTTGCAGCCAATCTTGGACCTGTGAGTACTGAACTAGGCTTTACACAGACTCCCGTTCAAGATGCTGACGCAAAAATGCATTCTGGCGAGCGTACGGCATCAAGATTGGTTTGCAGCAGTAGACCTGAAGGATGCGTACTTACACATCTCGATCCTTCCTCAACACAGACCCTTCCTGCGGTTTGCGTTCGAGAGTCAGGCGTATCAGTACAAAGTCCTACCTTTCGGCCTGTCCCTGTTTCCTCGCGTCTTTATGAAGGTCGCAGAGGCTGCCCTTGCCCCGTTGAGGGAGGTGGGCATTCACATTCTCAACTATCTCGACGACTGGCTAATCCTAGCTCATTCTCGAGACATGTTGTGCGCACACAGGGACCTGGTGCTCTCACACCTCAGCCGACTAGGGCTTCGGGTCAACTGGGAAAAGAGCAAGCTCTTCCCGGTTCAGGTCATCTCTTTTCTCGGTTTTGGAGTTGCACTCAGTCTCCTTGACGTCACGCCTTACGAACGAGTGCACACAGTCAGTGCTGGCCTATTTGAAGGCGTTCAAACAGAAAACAGCGGTTCCACTGAAACTTTTTCAGAGGCTCCTGGGGCATATGGCATCCTCAGCGGTGGCCACCCCGCTTGGTTTGATGCATATGAGGCCGCTTCAGCACTGGCTCCAGACTTGAGTCCCGAGATGGGCATGGCGCCACGGGACATGTCGCATGGTCATCACGCTGGTCTGTCACCATCTTTTCAGCCCTTGGACCGACCTCTCGTTTCTTCGGGCAGGCGTTCCTCTAGAACTGGTCTCCAGGCACGTCGTGGTCACGACAGATGCCTCCAAAACGGGCTGGGGTGCTGTTTGCAATGGGAACGCAGCCGCCGGCTTCTGGACGGTTCTGCGACTGCATTGGCACATCAGCTGCCTCAAGTTGTTGGCAATTCTGCTCGCCCTGCAGAGGTTTCGGCCGTTGATCCAGGGCAAGCACGTGTTAGTTCAGACAGTCAGCACGACAACGATAAGCATACGTCAACCGCCAAGGCGGTCTGCGCTCTCGTTGTATGTCACAACTCGTCCACCGTCTCCTCCTCTGGAGTCAGCAGTACTTTAAGTCGCTGCAAGCCACTCACATCCCAGGCAACCTCAACACTACAGCGGATGCGCTGTCACGACAGGTTACCCTCAGGGGAGAGTGGAGACTCCACCCTTAGGTGGTCCAGCTGATTTGGAGTTGATTCGACAGGCACAGGTGCACCTGTTCGCCTCCCAAGAATCCTCCCCACTGCCCGCTCTGGTATGCCCTGACCAAGACCCCCTCGGCATAAACGTGCTGGCACACAGCCTCTCTAACAGACATTTGCAGAGCAGCGGGCTGGGCAACACCCAACACCTGTGCAAGGTTCTACAACCTCCGGATGGAACTGGTTTCGTCCCAGGTAGTGGCACGCAACACAAGCGGATAAGCCTGGGATAGCTGGCCGGGTGTATCGCTTGCACATAGCGCTTTCCACCTCCCTTGGAGCTGAAGACGTGCACCATTAATTCCCAGTAGTGTTCACAAACTTTGTTCCCTGCTTGACTTCCTCCGAGCCCTGTGACATTCGAGTTTTCAGGGAGATTCGCTGCTGGCCCAGTACACATGCTAACTAAGAGCCCTGTTCTGGGGTAGGTGCTCCGCATGTGGCGGTTCCCTGTAAGGCTAACCCCATGTGATTATATATCTTCTGCTAATTCGTTTCCTTGTTGGCAAACTGCGTCTTCCTTGGGCAGAGCCCCTCTGCTCCAGTCTCCATGTTTGTAGTAACTCCTCCCCCATTGGGCAGGATCTACCTTGAAGACTCTCCACATGGTTGGAAAGACCATGTGACGTATTTTTCCACTTAAATATCCCCCCCTCTCTTTGGGCGAGGTGTAGTCTCTGCAGTGTCTTCTCCTTGGGAGGGACACCCCCCGACTAGACCTGGTGGCCCAGTCGGATAATCCCCCTTCTTTTTAGGGAGTGGAAAAAAGAAGGGGAAAATAGGCCACGACTGGGTTAAGCCTGTCTCTATCTTTTGGGTAGTCGACTTGTCCCCAGAAAGGGCCATTTGACACTTATAACTATGTTAGGGGTGGTTACGTGTCGACCTGGTGTGCTGGCTATGAGGCACACAGTAGTCTGGCGTTTCGTATAGGGACCCCTAGTGTCACTACATCGACACAACATCGAGTGAGTGACAGATAGGGAACGTCATGGTTACTTGTGCAACCTCCGTTCCCTGATGGAGGGAACGAGACGTTGTGTCCCTCCTGCCACAACGCTGAACTACCCGCTGAAATGGCCGGACCTTATATCGGCTCCTCAGCATAAAACCTGAATGAGTGGTTGCATACCAGCTCCTTTTATACCCGTATGTCTGGGGGAGTGGCATGCAAATACCACTCGCCAATTTTCATTGGTTTTTATCAAAGACCAGAGGTGTCTCGGGCTCCCAAGAGTGACCCCTAGTGTCACTACATCGACACAACGTCTCGTTCCCTCCATCAGGGAACGGAGGTTACACAAGTAACCATGACGTTTGCCTGCCCATATAATCTTTGAGCGGTAAAGGGTAAACGTATATGGCTTGCTGTCCACAAAGGAGGTGCTCGAGGAAGAGGCTCAAATTGAGCTCTTTAGTAGTTCCCCAAGGGACTACTTAATATATGGAGTTTCATTAACAATATATGGAGATGCATTGCGAGGACTGCGCTGCTTGTGGTCACGGGGAAATGGGAGTTTATCACCCTACGCGTCGCCTACTTGTTGTAAAGGCTCGACCGATAGCCCAGCGAGGAGAATTTGGTTAGTTTTCCTTTTGCTTCTACTATCGGGCAATGTTCATTCTAATCCAGGACCAGAGCTGGTTCAACTTCAAACACCTAATGAATATAAAGCTACAAATGGATTACGGTTTCTTCATCTAAATGTGTGCAGTTTGATCAATAAAATGGACACAATAAGAGTTTGGGCTGACACGACTGATGCAGACATTATGGTTTTTTCTGAGACATGGTTAAAAACATTAATTACAAATTATATGATTAATATTGATGGATATTATGTCCTTAGATCTGATCTTGGAAAAAAAGGAGGAGGAGTTGCAATATATGTGAAATCTAATTTAAACTGCTCCTGCTTAATGTCATTCAGCAAACCAAATGGTTTTTGAACTATTAGCGATTAAATTAAATCTTTCAAATGGCTCTTCAAAAGACATTATTATGGTTGGAAGTTATCGTCCGCCTTCATCCCCAAGTGAAGTAGGCACTTTACTTGCTGACTTTCTCCATGATTGGACCAAATCTGAACTGGTTTTACTTGGTGATTTGAACTAGGACTGGGACCTTAATATAATTAAGGGCAGAGCAAATACTGCAGATACTTTAATAATTATTTTGTTTCTGCTGGTTCAATTTCTGATTCTAGTAATTTAGATGCTCATGCTCCCACGGGAACTCCTGAGCCTATCCAACACTGTCTTTTGCAGTTGTTCACATTTTCTTCTATTACCACCACACAAGTTTATGAAGCTTTAATGAAATTAGACAGTAAAAAAATCAGCTGGAACTGATAAGATAAGAGCCCTATTTCTTAAGAATTGCAGCAAATATCGTGGCAGAGCCTATTGCCTCTAGATTTAATTTAAGTTTAACTCTAATGTTATACCTAGAATGTGGAAATTGGCAATGAGCTAAATACTTTTTATGCTCGTTTTGAGGGAAATAACACCGCCCTCGTGGAGAGAGCTCTCGTGGCCGAAGCTACAGAGGTTAGTTCACTCTCCATCTCTGTAGCGGATGTAACCCGATCCTTCCGACGGGTGAATATCCACAAAGCCGCGGGCCCAGACGGCATTCCAGGCCACGTCAACAGAGCGTGAGCGAACCAGCTAGCTGGTGTTTTTACAGACATTTTCAACCTTTCCCTCTCTTTGTCTGTAGTCCCCACATGCTTTAAAACATCCACCATTGTGCATGTTCCAAAGCAATCAAAAATAACTTGCTTAAATGACTGGCGTCCTGTTGCTCTGACCCCCATCATCAGCAAATGCTTTGAGAGACTAATCAGAGATTACATCTGCTCTGTGCTGCCTCTCTCTCTTGACCCGTTGCAGTTTGCTTACCGCAACAACCGCTCCACTGATGATGCCATTGCATCTACACTATACACTGCTCTCTCCCACCTGGAAAAAAAGAACACTTATGTGAGAATGTCATTTGTAGACTACAGCTCAGCATTCAACACCATAGTGCCCTCCAAGCTAGATGAGAAACTCCGGGCTCTGGGCTTAAACAGCTCGTTGTGCAGCTGGATCCTGGACTTCCTGTCAAGCAGATGCCAGGTGGTTAGAATAGGCAGAAACATCTCCTCATCACTGACCCTCAACACTGGAGCCCCACAGGGCTGTGTTCTCAGCCCGCTCTTGTATTCCTTGTACACACATGACTGTGTGGCAACACATAGCTCCAGTGCCATCATTAAGTTTGCTGATGACACGACGGTGGTAGGTCTGATCACTGACAATGATGAAACAGCCTACAGAGAGGAGGTGCACACTCTGACACACTGGTGTCAGGAGCACAACCTCTCCCTCAACGTCAGTAAGACAAAGGAGCTTGTGGTGGATTTCAGACGAAAAGACAGAGAACACAGTCCCAGCACCATCAATGGAGCACCAGTGGAGAGAGTCAGCAGCTTGTGGAGCCAAGTTCCTGGGTGTCCACATCACTGAGGAACTCACATGGTCCATCCAAACTGAAGTCGTTGTGAAGAAGGCTCATCAGCGCCTCTTCTTCCTGAGACGGCTGAGGAAGTTTGGAATGAACCGCCACATCCTCACATGGTTCTACATCTGCACTGTAGAGAGCATCCTGACTGGCTGCATCTCCGCCTGGTACGGCAATAGCACAGCCCACAACCGCAAAGCACTGCGAAGGGTGGTGCGAACTGCCAGACACATCATCGGAGGTGAGCTTCCCACCCTCCAGGAAATATATTCAAGGCGGTGTGTGATAAAAGCTCGGAGGATCATCAGCGACTCCAGCCAACCCGAGC
The DNA here is from genome assembly GCF_019703515.2 of Myxocyprinus asiaticus. Lineage (NCBI taxonomy): Eukaryota > Metazoa > Chordata > Actinopteri > Cypriniformes > Catostomidae > Myxocyprinus > Myxocyprinus asiaticus. The sequence goes on along the minus strand of NC_059371.1, from coordinate 15,942,491 downwards.
CATGGGCTGTTCTCACTGCTACCATCAGGCAGGCAGTATCGCAGCATCAGGACCGCACCAGCCGACTCCATGATAGCTTCTTCCCCCAAGAAACCAGACTTTTGAACTCTTGATCTCCCACGATCAAAATACATCAGCACTGCACTTTATTACTCTTACTCTTATATCTCACACCAGACTGTCATAAATTATATTATTATTATATTATATTCTCTCTTAACAACTGACTATCAACCGACAGCCTGAATGTCAATACAGTACAATACAACCTACTGTACATTCTATATATACTACTATATATACTTTTTTTTAATTATTGAATAATGTGTATCTATATTGTGTGTATTGTATACTGTACAGTGTATGTTATTATTTGTATATTGTTGTGTGTAATTATGTGTATATTAGACTTTAAATTGTGCTGTGTTAATTTGATGTTATTGTAAATTGGTATATGTCTCATCACTGTCACGACTGCTATGTTGATCGGAACTGCACCCAAGAATTTCACACACCATTGCACTTGTGTATATGGCTGTGTGACAATAAAAGTGATTTGATTTTTGATTTGATTTAATGTTATACCTAGAATGTGGAAATCGGCAATGGTTGTCCCTTTATTAAAGGGTGGAGATCCTTCTGATCCAAATAATTATCGTCCTATCTCCAAACTGCCTGTCTTAGCTAAAGTATTTGAATCTTTGGTAAATGATCAATTAAAACAATTCTGATAAAGATATCCTTAATGAGAGTCAGGCTGATCAGTCAGGCTAATACTGTAGGTCAGGCCATAGTACTATTACAGCAGCCATATTAGCCACAAATTATATTATAAATTATTTAGATAGTAAACAGCCTTGTTCAGCTTTATTTGTTGATCTTTCAAAAGCATTTGATTCTGTAGATCATAATTTATTATTACAGAGACTCAGGCATATAGGTCTTAGTGAAGTTGCTCTAAAATGGTTTGAAAACTATCTTTCAGAATGAACCCAATGTGTCTCAGTGGAAAATGATAGCTCATCTATTCTTAAAGTTAACAAAGGTGTTCCACAAGGATCTGTTTTAGCTCCTTTTTTATTCTCCATCTTTATTAATGATTTAGGTCTTGGAATAAATCTAGCTTAATATGTTTGTCTGCTGATGATACAATTATCTATACAGTGGCTCCCTCCTTAAATCAAGCCTTACAGCGATTGCAGAGTGCGTTTCAAAAAATGCAGCAGTCATTATAACATTTGAAACTGCTTTTAAATTTAAAAAAAAAGACTAAATATAAGATTTGTAATCATGTTCGCTCTAAAATAGCGGATTTGGCGATCTTGACATTATAAGGTATATCTATAGAAAGAGTTAGTTCTTATAAATATTTAGGTATATGGCTTGACGAAAGATTAGCTTTCAATGTACATATTGATAACTTGTTGAAAAAGCTTAGGCCAAAATTGGGATTCTTTTATCGTTTTAAAAAATGCTTCCCTTATGGGGCTAGAAAGAAAATAGTAGAGAGTACCTTTCTATCTGTAATGGACTATGGTGATCTATTATATACTGTGCATCAGGAAAGTATTCACAGTGCTTCACTTTTTCCACATTTTGTTATGTTACAGCCTTATTCCAAAATGGATTAAATTCATTATTTTCCTCAAAAATCTACAAACAATACCCCATAATGACATCATGAAAGACGTTTTTTTGAAATCTTTGCAAATTTATTAAAAATGAAAAAAAATAAAAATAATCACATGTACATAAGTATTCACAGCCTTTGCCATGACACTCAAAATTGAGCTCAGGTGCATCCTGTTTCCACTGATCATCCTTGAGATGTTTCTACAACTTGATTGGAGTCCACCTGTGGTACATTAAGTTGATTGGACATGATTTGGAAAGGCACACACCTGTCTATATAAGGTCCCACAGTTAACAGTGCATGTCAGAGCACAAACCAAGCCATGAAGTCCAAGGAATTGTCTGTAGTCCTCCGAGACAGGATTGTATTGAGGCACAGATCTGGGGAAGGGTACAGAAACATTTCTGCAGCATTGAAGGTCCCAATGAGCACAGTGGCCAACATCATCCTTAAATGGAAGAAGTTTGGAACCACCAGGACTCTTCCTAGAGCTGGCCGCCTGGCCAAACTGAGCGATCGGTGGAGAAGGGCCTTAGTCAGGGAGGTGACCAAGAACCCGATGGTCACTCTGACAGAGCTCCAGCATTTCTCTGTGGGGAGAGGAGAACCTTCCAGAAGAACAACCAATTCTGCAGCACTCCACCAATCAGGCCTGTATGGTAGAGTGGCCAGATGGAAGCCACTCCTTAGTAAAAGGCACATGACAGCCCGCCCGGAGTTTGCCAAAAGGCACCTGATGGACTCTCAGACCATGAAAAACAAAGATTGAACTCTTTGGCCTGAATGGCAAGCGACATGCCTGGAGGAAACCAGGCACCACTCATCACCTGGCCAATACCATCCCTACAGTGAAGCATGGTGGTGGCAGCATCATGCTGTGGGGATGTTTTTCAGCGGCAGGAACTGGGAGACTAGTCAGGATTGAGGGAAAGTTGAATGCAGCAATGTACAGAGACATCCTTAATGAAAACCTGCTCCAGAGCGCTCTGGACCTCAGACTGGGGTGAAGGTTCATCTTCCAACAGGACAGCGACCCTAAGCACACAGCCAAGATAATAAAGGAGTGGCTCCGGGACAACTCTATGAATGTCCTTGAGTGGCCCAGCCAGAGCCTAGACTTGAACCTGATTGAACATCTCTGGAGAGATCTGAAAATGGCTGTGCACCGATGCTCCCCATCCAACCTGATGGAGCTTGAGAGGTCCTGCAAAGAAGAATGGGAGAAACTGCCCAAAAATAGGTGTGCCAAGCTTGTAGCATCATACTCAAAAAGACTTGAGGCTGTAATTGGTGCCAAAGGTGCGTCAACAAAGTATTGAGCAAAGGCTGTGAATACTTATGTACATGTGTTTTTTCGTTTTTTATTTTTAATAAATTTGCAAAGATTTCAAACAAACTTCTTTCACATTGTCATTATGGGGTATTGTTTTTAGAATTGAGGAAAATAATGAATTTAATCCATTTTGGAATAAGGCTGTAACATAACAAAATGTGGAAAAAGTGAAGTGCTGTGAATACTTTCCGGATGCACTGTATGCATTCAGCTGCACCAGCTATACGTACGTTACAACTTAGCCTAGTTGTTGCGTAAATGGGCACTAAGTCACAATTTACGCACTACTAAATATTTGAGCATTGCACCATTAAATTTAGGTAAGACGTAAACCTACGTATGAACTAAATATTTACGGAAGCCTCCGACCAGGAGTAACTGATGGAATAAAAAAGCAGACTCATTTAATGACATCAGTGAGCTCATGTTTTGCGTGACAGGCTTCAGTCCTTTCGACATATATGATGATGTTGGCATTTACACTTGTTTATATATGTTTTTATAAAATGACTTTTAAGCGGCTCTTCAGCATGAAACCGATCTAACGGTGCAGTTTTCAGAGTGCGTCGCTCAGTGTCAGTTTCAACACATTCAAAATATATATATATAGGATATTAAAATGAATAAAAGGCTATTTTTCCAGCCTGTTGTATTAGTATTTATTTATCACCCCTTAATTATTTTAGATACAGTTCCTATTTATTGTTATTTACACAGGGCAAATATATTTATCAAATCTAATTTTATTACATAACGTATTTTAATGGGGATTTAATTTATTACAGCTGAAAGTTATGTGAGCAAACAAGGTTTAAACATCAACCGTAATGAGATAAAACTGAAATACACAGCTTTTTAATACTTCTGTGTACAAATTTGAAGGCTGCTTATTGGAGCAATACAGGTAAATGTCATAATATGCGCATTACTTTACGGAAAGCTTATGACCTACTAGTTAAGTCTTGCCTTAAGAACAGGTGGTGCAACCAAATTAAGCACTGACTTAGTTACAAACTAACTAGTAGTTACTAAGCCCTTAGTGTGAACTTTACGTCCTAACTTACGTGAGAACTTATGCACAACTGGTGCAACCCTGTCCTGGACTCTGTTTATCATGCTGCACTATGCTTTGTGGTGCAGAGTCATGTACTCATCATTGTATTTTGTATGAATCATTAGCTTGGTCATCCTTATATCACAGGAGAAAATTGCATATGTTTTTATTTATTGCCAAGGCACTTTTAGGTAAATTACCCTCTTATGTTTCTAATCTTTTAACCTATCATACAAATAGTTACTGCACGAGATCTACAACTCAAATTCAGCTGAAAGTCCCAAGGGTAAATTCTGAATTTGGTAAAACAAATATGCTTGAATGAATTGCAAAATGTAATCAATTTAGATATACTTACCCCATTGAGCACTTTTAAAGGTCTTTTGCAAACTGTTTTAAAGGAAACTTGTAATTGCTTTTATTGATCTGATTGTGTATATATATATATATATATATATATATATATATATATATATATATATATATATATATATATATATATGTGTGTGTGTGTGTGTGTGTGTGTGTGTGTGTGTGTGTGTGTATTTGTAGTATTTGTTATCTTTTGAATTTATTTGTGAAACTTATATGTGCTGCCGTCTAGACCAGGATTCCCTGGAAGAAGAGATTGTATTATCTTGATGGGACCTTCCTGGTTAAATAAAGGATATAAAATAAATAAATAAATTAAAAGATTGGGAGGAGCAAGTTCATTTATTCCGACCAATCACACTGCCAGAGTAAGCGTACATAAACAGCTGCTTACCTCTACGTGGCATCGAGCCTCCTGGCATTTGGCCCCACACATTTGCCCACGAACAGACCTGGGCGAGAGACTCGGATCATCGGATGCTACTTTGCTGCAAAGCATTCACCCTCATCAGAACATCTCTACCATCTAAATAGTCGTATTATTCAACAGAAGCTGCCACAGCAGCTCATTTGTGTTTCCATCATTGACCGCTACCATTTTTAGTGCTATTTTTATTCTTTCTTTCTTTCTAATTTCTATTCACTGAAGCAGATCATAGCGTGAAGCTGCTTCCGCAAACTGGCTGCTTCAGCAGTGTATCCATGTCAAACAACTCCCTACGACTGTTCATATGTTCTCTTATCTAAACTTTCCACCCAGAGTGGTCCGTCGCATGAGCCTGCCTCCGCGAATGGGTGCGGCTCTGGCTTCATGCTACTTGAACTCTATTACAGCTTTAATTGAACGTGAGGGAAACAAAAGATTAACTATTTAATTCAATCATCTTTCCAATGCTACCCAGTGATTCAATCCAGTTCTCCCACACAGGTGATTCCTGTCAGCCTGATTACCTCGCCGTGCAGCTTGTTTAGGGCATGTTCCATTCAGTGATTCTGTTTGAAGTCGTCTTCCAACATGACTATCACAATTGTTCTCCCTTCAAAGTGCCCTTTGGAGTGTGATTTATTCCATTTGGAACACAGGGGCAATTATGCAACGAACTACTTCCTTTCAAACGACCGCTACTCTAATTACAAACATCTTTCCAAATCAGCGCAGACATTTTAGCGCGAGATCGCCATCGCAGCAACATCCGCTCTGATCATGCTACAGCTCATAACAGCTATATACAGCTTCATGCTACAGCTCACAACAGCTATATACAGATGTATACAGACACATCACAACTTGTTCATGAATCATTCAGCAAATGTGTTTCGCCTCCTTGCAGCATTCGAGCTCGCCTCACAGCCCTGATAACCATGAAGCAAGCGCTTCTACAAACTTCTACTCATCTCTAGACTATAGCATGACTTTCTCTATTCCCGCCCAGGACAAGTTTCACGCAGGTAAAAGCCTATTTTTTTTCCATGCAACCTATTCTTTCTGCTAACATCCATCCCTCTATCCCTTCCTATCATGGGCCACTGGAGCGGATTCCCACGTGAGGCTGCCCCCGCTGGAGAACCCCGCTCCAGACCCATTCCCCTCTTCACTTTATCCCCCTCCTTTATACCATTCTAATCTCCCCTACTCCGGAACTGTTCCCTGCACAAGGCTGCCTCCACAAGCGAACCCGGTCCCGAATCCTTTCTCATTCTCACCTCCCGCACAGCCCTGATAACCTTGAAGCAAGCACTTCTACAAACTTCTATTCATCTCTAGACTATAACATGACTTTCTATCCTCCCGCTCAGGACAAACATTCACATTCAATAATAAAAAAATAAGCGGTTGAAAACTCCTTTGAGTGTCTGCATGCATGTATAATTTAGTTTAGACAGTTAGCTGGATTCTTTAGTGTCCGCAAATACTACAAGAGTGTGGCGAAATGGCGCTACCTGAAGCTGTGCAGCGCATTTGCCAGGCAGAGCAGAGTAAAAGCGGGACCGGTCTCACTAATCTGATGAACCTGCTCTGTGCTTGCGGCATGCTGTCCCGAGGTTAACACAGTGCGAGTCGCTTGCCACCCATTTCAATTTGACACAGAATTCTCTATTATAAACCCATCTGATATGAGACACTTTAAGGCTCTGTGCTTAAGCTAGTTGAAACAAGATTAAACAGCCTGTCATATTAAACTACAATGATGAGGTAAACAGGAAAACATTGTTCCATTCACAACGTTAATTACAGGCTTTTCATTCCACAAATCAGCACCCCTATAGAAATACCTGACGGTTTCTGTAGTAACATTAGCTGTAGAAGTAATTATGGTATTTTGCCAGAAATAGTGTATATATTTGTAATAAATGTTAATATTATTAGCCTACAAAAATATTAAATATTGTATATTAGGGCAATAAAAGTCACTTTTATGGAGGTTGTTTTTATTATTTCTACATGTGTTTAGGATATTGTTTTTCATTACAAATTCCATAGAATTTTTTTCTGTAAATCATAATTAAATCTAACCATGGTGATTTTTATTTCTTTATTTTTTTTACCCGTGATTATCGTGATCTTACTAATACCATAATTAAACTCTGGATACTATGCACGAACAATGTTAAATTGTCATAAAGGTAACTACAAAGCAGAATTTAACAAAAAAAAAAAAATCTTTAAAGCTTGGACACTCATGAATTAAGGATGAAGTTATGACTTTTTCTCCTTTGTAAATATGTTCAGTTCTAATGAACTTTAATTGAAAAAGGTGAGTTAAAGGTACACATGACTTGCTCATGTCATCTTGGACTTACAGTGACACCTAGTGTGGATGCAGCATCATTCAAAATCAACAGTTTTCAGTTACAGATACCACTGTAGAAATTCACTATTCACATTCATCCATGATTAATTTAATCCAAGAGTGAAAGTGTCCAAGAACAAGACGGTTACTGAATTTAAACGAGTAGTATTCAGCTGGTCATGTGATTCTAAAATGGCAGCCCCCATGAGGGTGCCCCTGCCCCATGTAGAATAAAACGGCTTTTATAAGGTCACTGATATGACTAGAGTCCTCATATCATGTGAGTGGTCATGATTTTATACATATGTTTCAAAATTATAATTAATTTCTTTAAGAGTAAAACTTTTTTAAAGAGGAAAAAATTACTGAGTGCACCTTTAAATAATTTAGAGTCTGGCAAAAGAAAAAGTTGATTATTTTGGTTAATATTAATATGCAACAGAGTTAACATAGCCCTAGATACATTAGTTGTTAATTACTTTTACTGATTTTTCTGTAGTTAATATGAGTAAATTTTGCTGCCCAACTCAAAATCAATGCTTTATTGTCAAATGTGCATTTGTATGTGACAAAAATTCTGTATTAATATTGTTAAATGCATTTGCAATTAAAAAATAATTTCAGTATTATTATTGGTTTCTGTCCTTTAATTTTTATATTTAATTTTTATGTATAGAATATGTTGCGTTTGTGGGTGTAATTTTGGTAAAAGTCTTGACACCTCACCATAGACCTCACTAATTATCAAAGACTGGTTACGGCCCTGATCACTCCATCATTTTAATTTTACAGTCAAGTCTTCTCTACTTCATTGGATTACAAACTCTTAACAAGCTCGACCATAGAACCTAATTGCTGCATGACTTTAAAAGTGTTCAACAATCTGTCATAATGTTCCGCTCCTCCCAAGTTCAAAGTAACTTGTTGAAATCGATGCCGGCTGATTCGACTTCACATTTTGCTTCATACTCACAATATTTCATGTTTCCAGTAGAATTTATTACAGGTTATCTTTATAAATAAGTAATCACTATTTACCACACTACTGCAAACAGCTCCATATAGTATCTATTAAATCCAATTCTCAGGCACAAACTCCAATGATTTTGTATGTCCTCGTCAAAACGAGTCACCCCGTGCCAATCATTCTGAGTTAATGTAATTACACGCATCACATTGGAAAACAATCTACACACTTCAAACCATACCTTAAGTTAAATAAATATCAGACTATGTGTTCATCTTGGTACTTAGTTTCAGGTGCCTTCTCATTTCATGACAAACCACAACTTTAAATGATGTTGTGCGTATGCACATGCAAGCATGTATCCTGACATTGCTTCACATTTGTTCCAGACATTTAATCTAGCAAACAATTAAGTTTATGGTGTCCGCAGGTGCTACGTTTACCATGTCTCCCATAACAAGCATTTGTACAAGCGTGGGGATCCCCTTTTACGATCCTGGCTTAACTATTCTTCTGTTACCCCCAGCGTCATTTAATGCTAGGCAAATGCTTGTTTTACGTAGTACTGTTTTCATTATCCATAAATGTTATATTATCCGTACACCCATCTCTCAAGGAAACAGCAAGTAGTGATAGCCCTGCTTCCATGATTCCAATGTACACCCACTATCATAGTGCTGGGCTAGGCCGTTATCTCAGCAGAATGCAGATGCCTGCCCAACCTTGAGCCGGTGCTAACCGCAATGATTAGCTGCGGACCAATGCGATCCATGTTCGACCGCTTCAGGCTCCTTCGGCCACATTCACTAATGGCTCTAATACCAACCCTCCGCAGCTTCAGCATTTTACAATGCTTCCGCAGAAGCCCCTTTCATCTGTGCCTCACCACTGTCGTAACAGGCACTGACTTTGCAACTGCAAGTCCCCTTCTCCTCTAACTCATATGTACCACCCGGTACCTCACCGCAAACCCTCTCCTCGGGCAGTGTGCTCAAGCTTGGCGACACCGCAACCTCGGCGCCTCTGTCATAGGCTCAATATATCCCTAAGCAGCACAAATGTGCTGTCCAGGTGCCGCAACTGCGTCGTCTTTTGAGCCATGCAACTAAACCTCCCACTACACTGCAAACAGTGCAAATACGCTGTCCAAGCACTGCAACTGTGGCCCTCTCCTACAGGGTTTGCTGTACGGGCCCATCCCATCAGACCAATTGAATCCGGAGGTGGCTAAATGTCGGGTCCAGGCGGCTTGGATTCATGCCTCCGCCCAGGGCGATCCTGCCCGACCGTGTGGGTGGCCCCGTGTTCAGGCGTAGCAGATCCCTCCAGAGTTCATTTCCATGTGGCCGTAACCGCCACTGTCCTTTCAGTGCTTCAGCCTATTTTCACTGTCCATTCTCTACTCATCCTGCACCTCCCAGTTATATACTCTGCAGCCTGCAGGTTGATAGGCAGATTAGATGAGCAAGCTCCTCCCGAACTTGAGTTTAAGAACTTTTCACAAGTTTGCCTGCCCATAAAATCTTTGAGTAGTAAAGGGTAAAGGTATGTGGCTTGCTGTCCACAAAGGAGGTGTTCGAAGGAAGAGGCTCTAAATTGACCCCCCAAAAAGATGCTTGAATTAAAGGACAGCAAGCACATGGAAAGATCATAAGTGCTCTGCCAGCTTGCGGAGGCGGACTCACGCAAGGGCCTGCTCCAGTTTGAAGTTTTAGACGAAGGACCTTTATGCAGCTACACACGTTGCCTCTCTCCCTGCTATAGAGGTGAAACATAAAGCCTAATTTACTGTATGTAGTTGCAGGCACAGGTATTTTAACAACAGTAGCGGAGACAATGCTACAAATACTTGCATCTTTTGCTTAAACACACTGAAGAAAACAAAAATGAAGCAAAGTGAAACTATCTTCATCTGTCTGATATGTGATTCAGATGGTTCAACTAAGACAGGTCTGTGTCAGGATAAGTTTACATGGCGCCTTTAGACAATAAAATTTCTTTATGTCTAAATTTAGCTTTATTAATCAGCATGTTACAAGCCTTTCATAATAAAGAAACAGATTTTTTTTCTAATTTTGTGAAAATTAATCAGATGTCATGGCATGGGTGGCAAGGAAAGCCTATTTATACTTAAATGAAGCAAACAGTATTTTAATGCTTCACTGTTGTTATGTAAATTGTTTGTTTGTTTGTTTGTTTGTTTGTTTGTTTGTTTGTAGATTCTCAATTTAGCGAAAATATAAAAATGGTCCATTCATCAGATATATATATAAAATTCAGAGTACACCCCTGAACTCCCATACAGTGTTTTTATCTGTCAAAAGGCCTATGTCCCATATATTTTGAATGTAAAAATATTTAAACACAAAAACTGGACTTCTGTCATTCAGCTTCAAAATGAACTGTTGATCTTATCTTTTAATGTTCATATCCAAGAGCCCTCTTCTGATGAAGTCTTGATGAAATATTTTAATCTTTTGGTAGAAGATCCCTCAGACCCCACTACTTTGGCTGTCTCTGGGCCCCGAATGTTCTCATCCCTGCCCAGTTTTGAAGAGACTATTTTGACTGTTTAGGAATTACTTTTTAGGAAAGTCTTTTGCTGCCAACGTGGCAAGTTATAAAAACTATTCAAAAATGTACACTATATGGCCGAAAGTTTGTGGACACCCCCTTCTAATTATCGAATTTGGTTACTCCATTAAATCCAGTAAAGAAAAATCTTAATGTTTCTTTATGTAATGGCTTGGGCTTTGTGTGCTTCCAGATTTGTGGCAACTGTTTGGGGATAGCCCTTTTCTGTTCCAGCATGACAATGCCCCTGTGAACAAAGTGAGGTCCATAAAGAAATGGTTTACTGTGTCTGGCGTGGAAGAAATTGACTGGCCTGCACAAAGCCCAGACCTGAACCCCACTGATCACTTTTGGGGTGAACTGGAACAGCAACTGTTAGTCAGGCCCCATCGACCAACATCAGCTCCTGACCTCACTGATAGCCTTGTGTCTGAATGAGAGCAAATCCCTGCAGCCATGTTATTACATACAGTATAGTGGAAATCCTTCCCAAAAGAGTGGAAGCTGTTATTACAGCAAAGGGGGAAATTGATGCCTAAGGTTTTGAAATCAAATGTTCATCAAGCACATATGGTGTCCACGAACGTTTGGCCATATAGTGTATATTATATAATCCCATAGCCATAAGACACTGTGTAAGCTACATATTATTATCCAGACCTTTGCTGGGAAGGAAATGTAGAGACCGCACCTCTTGGAACATTAATTGAGTACCCCTGTGCTACTAAGTGTTACTACCTGGACCACAAGCACATACTGAATGTAGTGAATGGGGCAAAATAACCAAATTGCATAGATAACTTAAAATAAAAGTGATGTTGTTAAACTAAACAGCATTAATGGGGAGCTTATGTTTTGACCAGTAGATGCAGACAATGAACTGTACGCAGAAACATGAGTAACGAAGCTTGAATTTCAAATGTGTTAAAGCGATGTAATATCGTTCTTCCCTGTCCATCTGTTATTAATGATAGTTTATTTTTGCAATTATGTTTTGTGAAACTAAAGGTGCAGAAATTACACACTTCACCTTTAAAGCAATAATTCACCCGAAAATGATAAATCTCTCATCATTTACTCACCCTCATGCCATTTATATATGACTTTATTTCTTCTGCAGCACACAAACAAAGATATTTTGAAGGATTTTTGATGTGTTTTGATCCAAACAATGTAAATCAGTGGGTGGAGTCCAAAAACTTTCAAGCTCCAAAAAGGACATAAAGATAAGCCATACGACTCGTGTGGTTTAATATCTTCTGAAACCATATGATCTCTTTGTGTGAGAAAGACCTAAATTTAAGTCCTTCTTCACTATAAATCTTGACATCCAGCCCGAAGACAGCATAGGCTTCAAAATGGTTATTCTTTGACGCTGCACTCGGTTGCATGGAATTCAATCCCAGTATCATTGTACATCAATAACATGTTGCATTTAAATTTTCTAGTGTTTACCATAAACCCTTTGGTGACTGTGGTACATTTATTTATTTTTCTCCCCAATTTGAAATGCACAATTCCCAATGCACTCAAAGTCCTCGTGGTGGCATAGTGACTCTTCTCAAAACGGTTGGCGGAGGATGAATCTCAGTTGCCTCCGCATCTGAGACATCAGTCCGCGCATTTTATCACGTGGCTTGTTGAGGGCATTTCCGCGGAGACATAGCACATGTGGAGGCCCACGCTATTCTCCTTGGCATCGACGCACAACTCACCACGCGCCCCACCGAGAGTGAGAACCACACATTATAGCGACCACGAGGAGGTTACCCCATGTGACTCTACCCTCCCTAGCAACCGGGCCAATTTGGTTGCTTAGGAGGCTTGGCTGGAGTCACTCAGCATGCCCTGGATTCGAACTCGTGACTCCAGGGGTGGTAGTCAGCGTCAATACTTGTTGAGCCACCCAGGCCCCACGTGGTACATTTTAAAAGTATATATATATTAAAAAAACTACCATTTTAACTCGTGTCTGCATTCTCAAAAATTGCCCAACTAGGCGTAAACACCGTGAACCTGGCAACACAGTGTCTGGTGTGTGCACAGTGCTGTGCACATGTGTCAAGTGCGAGGAAGTGTAAACAGGTTTCTCTCATGAACGCACCAAGGAGACTGCAGATGTAAATTTTTATAGTGAATAAGCAATAAGGTTTCTCATGCAAAGCAATTGTATCACTTTAGAAGATATGGATTTAACTACTAAAAATCGAATAGATTACTTCTGTGCTGCCTTTATTTCCTTTTTGGAGCTTGAACATTTTTGACCCTATTTGAACCAAGCTTTCATTGTGTGGACAAACACACACATCATTTATCCTTCAAAATCTCATTGTTTCTGTTCCGCAGATAACAGAAAGTCATACCAGTTTGAGATGGCTTGAGTGCGAGTAAATAAGAGAATTATTATGTTTGAGTAAACAATTCCTTTAACATAAAGTACATTTCAAGATGACACAAACAAAAATTTACTGAGTGCACCTTCAAATAAAAAAGTGTCTCTGAAATGATAAGAAAAAAAAAAAAACTTTTTTAAATTAAGAGAGATATCCTAATGCAAAATCATGATATAAATGTCCTGTCCACCCCAAGAGAGGCCTCTGTGACTGCAGAGACACTAAACTGCAGAGCAGCATTTTTTTTTCACCCTTGGATTGCCCTAATTATACAGTGCATTGATTTTACAATGTATCCATGGATTGATTAGCAATGCCTCTCTCTGTACGTACACCCTTCCACCTCTTACAGGAAGTATTGTGCATGCCGGCACTTTCTGATCTTGTGCAATATCTCCCAGGGGTGAGAGTCCTGCCCCTTCTTTCTACTGACCTCTATTCTTTTTCTGCCTCTTTCTCTCCCTCGTTGCCTCTCAGCTCCTGGTCTCTAGGAGTGTCCTCTCAGCAGTGGCAAATGTGGAAGAGAAAGGGAAGACGAAAGTGGCTGATAATGAAAAGGAGAGAAGAATTGTTCTTTATCAGACTCCTCTCTTTTATGAAGTGGAATAAAAGAGGGAGGCAGACAAGTGCGAGGAGATCAATTGCTTGGGGTTGGGAAACAGGAAAGGCAAATGAGATGAAGAATGCATTTAAAAATCAATTACACAGTAAATATGACACAAGTCAGCCATGACGGCCTCAGGGGAGGATGGGAAAATAAGGTTCTTGCCTGTACTCTAGTAAATTCGCTCTCTATGAATAAATTATTCTTTTGATGTGGAGGGCATTAAAAAGACAATACGCAGGGTGCCTGTGTTAACACAATGTAATTCCCTGTTGACACTGTGTTATTAATTTCTTCTATACGTTTTTGCTTACAGTCCTTCTTTGAAAGACTTAAGTACTAAAAATCTTTTAATACAACATATTACCCGAGAGAGTCATACACACACACACTCACAGAGAAAGGCTCAGGCCCTCCATAAAGCTATACCTCAGCTCTTAAATTTGCTTTTTTACACTAAAATATACATTAAATATACATTATACACTAAAATATACAAATACAAACATACATACGTCTGGAAAAGGAGAAAAGTTAAAATGCCTTGAAGAAAATTGTGAGGACTTTGTTGCTATAACAGTGTCATCATAAAAATGGCTGGAAAAATAAATGAATAGCTTTGCACTGTCTTGATATCTTTTTTAAAAGCCGTTTAATCACAAATAGCTTTGAGCTATACTGTATTTTAAGCATTTATTTTGAGAGGAACAGTGCACATGGTAATGAAGGGCATCGATCCTGGTTGCTTTATTAAGGGCACGAGCTTCTGAAGCACTAATAGGACGACGCTTATTCTGTGGAGGTTTAATTAGCCTAGCGCAGAAAATGTGCTTACGGCGCGCGCTGCCACTTGGCCGTCACCTTGCACCCCGCACACATGCTCATTTCACGGGCTGTTGGGACAGAGATCAAGACAGTGAGCCCCTTCTTTATTCAAGGAAACCATTCATTAAAGAGAAGGTGAGTTCGTCCCCTTGTGCCGTTGGCTATAGTCCCTCTATCAGTCCATTCACCCACAAACTAACACTGAAGATGCTTATTCTTCATTACTGCCCATATTGTGAACTGTCACAAGAAGTTGCTGTTTTCCAGTAACAGAAAGTCAAATGTTTTTTTGTTAATTAATGAATTAACTCTTTAGTATATTTTCATATCTTGCTTCATGTCAGCAAGCTTTTGTATTGACCTATTTATATTTCAGAGGCTTTATCTATGTATGTGTCCAGACACTGCTACAGGTTAATGCAAAAATTCGTCCTCATTATTACTAGTGTGACAAATGTCTGATATAATTATAGGAATAAGTAGTTCTTCATCATCAAAATTAGAGAAGATATCTTACAGTTTATTTGGTACGCACACATCTATTAAGCTAGTGTGTTGGTTTCAACCCTCTTCTTGCGCACCGTTTTATTTAGTTGCCCTAACTTTTCTGAAGAATTAAATGCAAATAACATAAATAAATAACATTTACATGTACATTTACTATTAAAGTAAAGACTTGCCAACTCAAATAATTTTGTAAATATTGAAAACTAAAACTATAAATGGCCCTATTTAAAAAGCACCATGCCTTACAGGGATAGTTCACCCAAAAATTCTTTCATCATTTACTCAGTCCCAGATGTGGATGACTTTCTTTATTAAGCAGAACACAGATTATGATTTTTAGAAGATTATTTGTGGTCCATCCAATGTAAGTGAATGGGTGCCAAAATTTTTACACTCCAAAAAGCACATGAAGGCATCATAAAAGTAATCCATATGGCTCCAGTGTTTGAATCCCTATTTTCTGAAGTGATATGATAGGTGCGTGTGAGAAAAAGACCAATATTTAAGCCATTTTTTGCTTGAAATTCTTTTCCCTGCCCTGTAGGGGGTGGTATGCATGATGAATGTGAATCATCAAAAACACTAGAAGAAGTGAAACATGACCTGTTTCTCACCCACACCAATCATATCGCTTCTGAAGATATTCATTTAACCACTGGAGCCTTATGGATTACTTTTATGCTGATTTATGTGATTTCTGTAGCTTAAAAATGTTGGCACTCATTCACTTGCATTTTATGGACCAAAACATTGTATGAAAATTAATCTAAAAATCTTACTTTTTGTTCAGCAGATGAAAGAAAGTCATACACATCTGGGATGGTATAAGGGTGAGTAAATGATGAGAGAATTTTCATTTTTGGGTGAACTATCCCTTTAAGCACAGCGCTATGCAATACATCATACATGCAGAGTCAATGGGCATGGCCATGAAGTTAGGTGCAAAGTGCTAATGGGCTGGGTTAAGGGCAATTTAATTCTGAGGTTCTTCTCCAGTTATTGCACCGCCTGCGTCCTATTATATATTTAATTTCCTGTAATGCAACATCGATTAAAATGGAGACAGTCTGATGTCATTTACACTACCATTAATTTGGCTGTGTAAATGGGCTGTTTGCAATGCATCCGCTGCACTGTTTTTCACCTGCGCTGCTCTGGACTGTGATGGATGTGTTGTATATTGTCTCTAATGTTCATCATGTAGTCCATGAAGAGATTCCTCTTTTAAGCTCTGTGGTAAGAGCAGTTGACTGATTTGGCCCTGTCTATTATAAAAAACTAACGATATAATACTCCTTCTTCCTCCACCAATTTCTCCCATTATCGCAAGAGCTCCAAGGTTCTACCATCCTCCCCAGCCGTCTCTACTGTATTTGGTTTAAGCTGCAGCCTCCAATACAAAAGAAACCTAGCAATTGTCAAATCTACCTGCTATTGGGCGCCCAAGCCTTACTTGCAAAAACAGGGAAGCTACGTATACGTGGTAGTCTGCTCATGAACTATCACTATATGGCCCTCCTCTCGGGTCCGATTGAATAAGCTTCCATTAGATACAGGGTTAGTCGATTAGTGAATCTGTTGTGAAAGAGCATCTGCAGCCGCATTTTAGTGCCCTGGTTTATAATGAATGTCAAAAACATACGCATTATGTCATCTTTTTTCCTAACAATCACCAAGGGTAAGAGTAAGGACTACAACTCTCACTAGTAATCCCCTGCTCTAAATGCTGTTCAATATGAGGGAGATGACGATAACGCTGGTGAACCGGAACATCAACCGTAACTGGCATCTCATGTTGTATAACTGCAGTACACCCTAAATCATTTTCACTAAAAGCAAACACATCAACATAATCATTTAGCATTTTCTTGACTTGAGCTACCTGTTGACTAGACAAAAAAGGACAATCAATCTGGAAATCATGGGGAAGAACAGGGGTCCAACACCTGGCTTAAATTCAGAGCCTCCTGTGAGCATAATGAAATTTGAGATTGACTTAGAATCCCCTGCCACCACCTCAGCTATGTAAGCATGTCAACTGTATGTGTGGGGCCAAACTAATGTCTGAAGTGCCAGCATTTGCAATGGGGACTGCTAAATGACCACCCTGAACTTTAAGAAGGGCTGGAGACACAATAAGACCCTGTTTACACCTGGTATTAAGATGCGTTTTGATGATCCGATCACATGTGGTCAGCACTAAATAAAGGTCTTAATGGGGTTTAAAATGTTTTGTGTTCAGATCACAAACACCACTGTAGGAATGTGGTCAAAAACGCATGTGAACGCATCACATTTTAGGTGTAAGCACTAATCCGTCCTGAATGCGTCCCGGCAGCAGCGAAGTGTCACCCTTACCTGTCAATCAACCGCTGTGCTAAAACAAGAGTTTAAACTTTGCCTCTTATGAGCGATTTAAAAGGAAATATCTGAAAATAAAAAAGCAGATATATACACAAGCATGAGAACTTCACGGATCTTCTTCGGTGTGTTTGATACCAACATGCAGGGACACTTCTGAGAAACACTAACATCTGCAGCTCAGGTTAATACAGGTAAATCCATTTAAATAACGGAACAATTCTGCTCAAAATGTTGCGTTTGTGCTTAGATTAAATTTCAGCTGCATCTGGGAGAAATAGCTTCTGCATCTGGGAGTGCCATTTTTCTGCACTTTCTTTGTCTTTTCTGACATTTTTGTGCTTTAATGTCACGAGATTCATGTATGTTGTCATGAAACAGAGACCCTCCCCTCCAAATTTGATCACAAGTGGCCACAGGAGATGCTTTCTAAACAGTGATGTGTCTCACCTGACCACATATGATTGGATCACCTGAGATACAAGGTGTAAACAGGGTCTAAGGCATCCAGGTAAAACCCCTTCATCCACTTCTAAACCCTCTGCAAAGGCAACATAATTAGAACAGTGAGAGCTCTGAAAATCAGCAGCAGGTGCTAAACTCATAGATCTTGCAGGTACCAGGCCATTACTTTTGCAAAGCCCTAATACCCTAAGCACATTGGCCAGGTGGCGTTACATCAATATGACTATAGTTCACTGCAATCTTTTAGAATATTCATGCCAACCAGGCCTTGGACATTTCAGTTTTGTTACAGGATCAGTTCAGTTTTTAACTACCAAAACACCATGCTGTGGAAGTACAGTATGTTATCCATAATTTGACAAGTTGTAAATAGCCCAAGTATGGTATAGAGAGACCATTTGTTGCCTTTAAAGTCAACCATACATATTCCTTTTAGACAGCATCCCCTTGACATTCAAAATGTTCTTGAAAAAAAATGATCTTTTATGATAGTGACCACAGAGCCTGCATCTAACATAGAAGGAACACATACTTCCCTCATGTGCGCATAAATAACTGGAGTCAACCCCGTTAGTGCACCAAAAGAATCCTGTGAGCTTAACTGTTCCAATCCCATAGTCTGGCTCTTAACTACAGAGGGAGTCAGTTTCCCAGCTGCGCATTGGCAGTAGCAGAAGTCCCCCTGATTGTTTCGGACAAAGATACTTGGTGGGCTTCATCACAATCACTGTTTAACCCCGAACAAAATCTGGCAATATGGCCCATGCCCTGACATTTAAAACAAACAAGTCTAACAGATGGATCGTACCTGGATTCCTGTCTTGACCTATAGTATCCACTAGCCTCCCTTCAGAAGTTTGCAGTTGTGCTACCTGCTGAGCATGTCCTTCTAATCTCTCCTCCTGTTTCCTCATAGCATCCCTAACTCAAGAAGAAGACAGTCAGGGTTGCCAGAACATTCAGCTAAAGCACCTTCTGGTGTTAAACTGCAAGCAGCCCTATCAGGCAGATAATCTTCTTCCCAAAACAAAATAGTTTCCCTCCGCAGTGCTGATCTAGATCTTGTCTAATTAATCCTTGTAATTCTCTTCGAAGTGAAGAATCTCTTACATTTTCTGCAGACTTATTCCTTAATGTCTGTTCTCCACACAAATCTTCACACCCATTACTGTGGTTTACTGTATGTCTCCAGCCATAGATAGCAATGAATGGGAGAATTCTCACAGATCCTCACCTGCCCTTTGTTTCCTATTCAAGAAAATGCTCCTGTGAAGCAGTCAAAGAGTAAAGGTGGCCTTAAGCCTCTTTTGAGGCTTCTAAAATAAGTGCAGGATTTCTGCATATCTCAGGTGTATAATATCTTATCTCTTGTTTAGCTTCCCCCTCCAAGTGTGTAAGAGTAAAAGCTGCCTGTTCTCTTTCTTTGTAATGCCTAAAGTTCACAAAATTCTGCACTTCATCTCTCCAGTCATAATAGGAAATGGTACCTGAATCCCCCGAAAAAATTGTAATGTTGTAATGTTGTAAAAGTTGTAATGTTACTTGTGGTAGACAGCCCAGAGAAGCCGGGCTTACATCTGTAGAAGGTTGTGGAGTTTCCAAAGGAACTGGTGTTGCCTGTTGCAATTGAGCAGATAAAGCTTCAGTCTGTTTTAGTTCATCCATTGCAGCTTTTTCCTTGACCAACCTTTCCCACAATGCAACAAGTTCCTGCTCCATCCTTGGTAATCATTTGTAATAAGTTATTCAACATCAGTTTTTGTACCCCCATTTGTACTGCTACTGTCCTTCGTCTGGTCCCCCGTGGATATCCACCTCTTCGGCCTATTGCATTGTTTAAATCTCACTGGCTTTACCCTAACATACTTTGTACCAGTCTGCCACCATTCAAGAATCCTTTTCTTGATGCCAAACTGTAAAGCCTTTTTAGGCTATACCCCATAAATACCTGAGTCTTCTCTCCTTTATATCACAATTTAATATCAAACAAATAAAGCACCAAAATATAGCACTAAAATATATAGGTCTACATAGCAGCAGATTTGTACTTGAGGGTTCACAACATGCAAATCATGTGCAAATGAGCAATACTTAAAGGTAGAAGACTCTGTCATTCCTGCGGGGCATTAGTTATCACTACCATCTTCAGCTTAAAAGACTGCAGCCGACTATCTGGCATTGTCTATACAGCGCGCGCCACCATTACTCTAGTAACATGTCATGCCATTCATAAAGGCAGAGTAGGATGGGTATATACCGTTATCCCTCTACAAAATACCGTACACATCTGTCAAACCAAAGCTATCACAATACATATTGCCTAAGTTACATGTTAAAAACAAGACCATAAACTGTATAGAAAAGAACATGTTACACAAACAAGATTGGGCCATGGAGCTTTGTGATCTCTTGCCACCAGTAGCATAAAAGTCCCAAAACTGTTTCCATCTTTTTGTGATGTGGAGCAGAGAGCACCAGTTCTGCAGTATCCTTGCAACTCTATTATTATTATTATTATTATTATTATTATTATTATTATTGTCATCCTTTGTCTCACAGTCCATATACTTCCTGAGTAAATAAGTGAAACATGCATTGTTTTACAGAGTTAACATAATTATTTCTTGTGAGTAACATTGGACTGGTCTGCCACAATACTAAGTGCTAAAAATATAAATCCTTTGAAATATTACTTCAAAAAAAATATTTAATACATTAACATAATGAGAAACCAAATTAATGCCATATCAGATCGTGTACACTGTGTAATATAGGGTATTAATTTATGGTTTGTGCTCATCTAATATGATTCATGTTTTATAAAGACTATCTGTACTACTGATTTTTGTAGTGTCTGGTAGTGTGTCTGTTTGGATCTGCCATGTAACATTAAGGGGGCTTTCACACTGGGCACGTTTGCTGCGGTCCGATTCCGAGTGCGATTGTTCTCGGTGCCCCCCGCAGCTTTGGTCTGGTTTCACACTCACTTGATTCTATCGAACCCTGGTCCTTTTTCATTCATCTTACTTCATCACAAACACGCATGGAGAACATAACGCGACTCATCATACTTTTTTGTTTTTTTGGTGCCATTATGCACAGCAGAGTGAACGACAACTGCGTATATGTGCACTTCATGGTGTAACTCATCAGATGTCCAGGGGAAGGCAGCTTGCTGCTGCTCGCAAACAGCGTTTTTTGAGGAGACAGCTGATTGCAAGGAATTCATTTGCATCTTTGTTTACATTGCACGCTTACGCTCATGTCCAAGGTCATCTCCTATTATACCCTATATTTATAACCTATAATAGTATTTATATATAGTATTTATAAGGTGTAAAGATAGATAGATAGATGTCGTCATCGGCTAAAATGCATTCGCAGGTTACTTTACTTCCTGAACGAGTGTGCACCCGAGTCCGAGTTGCTTTCACATTCACGCGAATCGCGCTACAGTTCCATTGCAACCGAACTCAGACAACCTCCTACAGGTAGTCTCGGGTTCGGTACCACGGTGCGCTCCCTGGTCCGCATAACAGCTTCCACATTACCAATTTTTCATGTGAACCGTGCTGTGTTTCGAACTAAACTGCCAGTGTGAAAGCACCGTAAGAGTAAAGGTTTTGACAACACATCAGTCAAGAAACTTGGTTGAATTTAAAATAGCAGACTCATACAGTCAGCCAGGTTAGCTATAAAGCTAATGATCAGGACACTCTACAAATGGGCAATTTTCAGCTGTCGACATTTAACAAGACACTACATATGTTTATAACCGAGAGAAAATGATACAAACCATCACAGTATTCCTCTGATGGTGTCCATTTCTTCAAAAGTTTGCGGCCTTGGAGCTTATATGTATGTGCTTGATTCCATGCTCATGAGAGCTCTGTGACTCTGGTCCTGATAGTAAAAGGAAGCATGATTGTTTGAAGATAGAATGTGCTACGATTGGTCTGAGTAATGTGGCCATTATCTGATTGGCTTGAGTAGGCGATGGGTGGAGTCCAACTATTTGTAGATTTGTGTGCACATCTTGATGCTAGATTGGTTTCAAAATCGACAAATACGTGTAGCAATCTGCAAATGCACAGGACATGATCCACAAATAAATGCACGTGATTCACAAATGAATGCTGGACAGTGTTGTGTTTGTGAGTTAAAAAATATATTTGTAAATAATTTTTTTATTTGCAAATCTCATTTTATTTATTTGTGAATTCATTTCATTTTTGTGAAACTCCTTACATTTATTTGTGGATCTAATTCAATTTATTTGGAACCAACTTTTTATTTGTAAATCTCTTTCCATTTGTAAGTTAATATGAAACAAAAATAACTCCATATTTTCACCACTTCAGTAACATTCAATGCACCCACAGTTTGCATGCCTGCACCCACAGATAGTTCAAACACTTCCACCCACGCTCACTTGCACTATGCGCTGGCACGAACATCGCGCGTTCGTTGCGCTTATCTCTGCACATGGTCACAAAAATAGGGCCCAAATGTGATTCCACGTGTTAGAGGTTCTTATACCTTGCTGTCGGATACATTTACCGCAATACCAAATTTTCAGTTGTCATACCAATACCAGCGAATTGTCTCAGTTCTCTATACCAATTTCTATACCACATCAAAAACTAATATTAACTAATTCGTTAATTAAGTAAACATTGTTCCACATTCTCAAGTCATTATTAAAGATACTGTAAATAAACAGTCAGTAATAAAAATAAAAAATAAACAGATTACAAGTAATACAAGTTTTCAGATAACAAGTCCTAATGCTCAGATCTGATGTTTTGATTATTTATTTATTTATTTTTTGTACCGTTACCTATGTTCACTTTAGACTTAACTGACTGTTTACATTAATATCTCGCCAAGATGGGTATTTTGAATGCCCAGGTATTTTGAATTTGTAGGCATTACCGTATAGCACTCACAGAGCACACATGCTAATAAGCATGTACATAGAAAGAAGCTTTCTGTCAGTCAGAAAGCAACCGGGTACCTGAGTCTACTCAGTACTAACTGATACTGCAGAAAGTTTAGTATTATTACACCTTTTAAATTTTAGTATGCACCATTACTTTTGAAACAGTTACATCTGGGCACCCTAATTATTACATGGCTCTCTGGAATATTTGATCCTGATTCAGTTTTTCCCTAGGATTTTTTTCCAGCAGCGATGCTGTTGTTCTCGCATCCACAAGCACAATGCTGGACCAGTATTTACCTGCTTAGGTGAATGAATAGCTTAAAATTAATTATAGATAATTACCTTAGAATAATTATCGATGGGTTATTCATGTTCGCCTTGTCATGTGTTTGTGTTTATTATTTACTGGGAGCTTTTGATACTTGAAGGGCGCTGAAAAAGTCTAAAAAAAACCTGTTAACTCAATGTTTTTTTAACAAGCACACTAACATTCACACTTTCGAATAAGGGAAAACATCTATTGAAACTGATGAAATCAACTGCATCCAGTTTGAACTTGAAAGCATCATAATCTTTAACCCCTACAAACATGTACCATGGCAACAATAGTTCTGCCAAAATACCACAGTGACTACAATTATTGTTAATAAAATAAAAAAGAAATATATACAGTATACAAAAAAAAAAAAAAACAAGTGGCAACATATTAGTCAAGACATGATAGAAAGATTCCAAAGGCTTTTAACACAGGTGATACCATATGATTTTTAGGTTTTCCAGTTGGCATAGAAACAATAGTTGTACCTATGATATTTTGGCAGAAACTGTGGTTAACATGATAAAAGTTTCATACATTTGTGAGTAATAGTTTCATTAGAACAGATAAGATCAATAAATAAGGGTCACACTGACCATTATTTGTCATACTGATGTCTTTCTATTTATACTGAACTATGAAATATTAACTGCATGACACACAACAGTATGGAGCATTTGTTTGTAAGCAACTTGCTTATCCCACTTTCATAGTCAATACTTGCATATTTTTGCTTATCTTAATAGTTAAATAAATTCTTAGCTATATTTCAGACTTTCTTGAAGAACACCTTTTTGTCATGTTCTCGAACTGGGGGTAAAAGAGACTCATTACACATTGAACTTGCCCACATAACGCATTGTGGGCACTTGTCGCACTTTCTGATACTTAGAATATGGTCTATTCAAAACTGACAAACAAATTAATCAAGGAATTTGTTATCTTTCTGTTTGGCAAGTGTACATGGAAACCGCGGTGTCATGAGGTCAAGTGACTGCGCATCCGCCTCGTTTGATCCCGCGAAGAGAGGGTGTGCCTAACAAATGAAAGATAGTCCTGGCCAGCATAACAATGTGGAACAGTGGACTGAAGAGAACAAGTTTGCTCTTAACAACTTAATTTACTCTTATTCAGGAAATTATTGCAACTTTTTTTAAATACTTCACAACCATACGTATGGCTGAGTGACCCAATTTGCAAGCATTGCGTTGCATCAAGAATATTGATGAATATTAATGATTCATGTGAAATTTAGCAGTGCCGCTCATATTTCAGCAGCGGTGGTGCACCGGGGAAACACTGCTGATTGGTAAATGATGTCTTTCTAAACTAAAGTGTATAATTGATTGTTCTCTAGCTAAAAATATCCTACCCATAAAAATGTTATACCCAGACACCTTGAATTTATGTTATGATCCTGTTTGCATGTCCTGTTTGCATGTCATGTTGCTACATTCAACTGCTGTCTTAACATGTGGACACTGTGCCTTTTATTACTTAGATCAAATGCACACATTGATTATTTGATGACTTCTACCAGGAAATGCCCTGTCCACTCCTGTCTGACTGCAAACAGCTATGTGCTACTTTTGGCTTTTTAGTGACTTCTGAAGCAGCTGATAAGACTGTGACAATAGAATCTGTGTAGCAGTGGATATTTATTTACAAATGAAAAGTCTTTGTGTCATTGTGTGTATGTTGTTCCATCAGTGAGCCTTAGTTTTTTCTTTTAGTTCAACATGTGGGCAGATGTCATCAAACTCATGTTTTGGCTATTTTTCTTTGTCTTAGTCATAATGCCAGTGAGGTCATGTGTTACTGACCCCTTACTGACCTGAAGAAGGAGGTGGAGTTCCTCAATGACAAACTGACCCTGTCTGCAGGTTGTTCTTCCATGTTTTCTCATAGTAGACGATTGTTTATCAATGCGCTTAGTCCAGAATGGATGAAACAGTGGAAACCCTTACTTAAACATGGTTTGCAGTTTTAGTATAAGTTAAAAAGAAACGTGTTTCCCCGAGTTTAGTGATGAATGCACTCAGTGAGAAGTATGTGTCTGTTTGGTGGTGCGAGAGAGAGAGACAGTGCTTGTGTGATGTGTTTCTGCAGACTCCATTGTGCTTACTAAGGTGTAGTCCCAAAATAGACCAGGAGAGAGAGAGAACTCCCTCAACCGACACACATGGTCTGATAAAGACCACCGGGATTTCTGACAAACTGCATACATATATCTTTTTCCCCTCTGGAGACTCCTTCAGCTTGCTTTTGACACAGCTCCCTCATAAACAACTGCATATCAACTTTAAATTGTGTCACCATGGCAACACAGAAACATTGTGGTATGTTTGTGTATAGCAAAACAACAAGCTGAATCACAAATAAATGTATTTACAAACCAGTAAGAGACATTTTAAGCACCTTTTGAAAATAGTCATTTGTTTCAATTCTGATTTCATGTCAGTCTCAGTTTGTCAAATCATTTTTGCTGTTTAATTATATGATTACTTGATCCATAACTACAGTTCTGGTCATACGTTTACCTTCGCCATCTGCAATCTGCAAAGTGTTTATAAATGTTTTTTTTTTGTTTTTTTTTTTATTAGCACTGCCCTGTTGAAGTGATTTGACCAATATTTACATACATATTTCATAAGGAAAAATAATAACAAACTACTCAAATTATCTTGTTCGAAAGTTTACACACCCTTTGTTCTTAAAGGAATGGTTCACCCAAAAAATGTAGTCACCCTCATGACATTCCAAAACTTTCTTCTGTAGAACACATCTTCCACTGACAGAATTCGATACCGTGGCTGTGGCAGTTCATAGTGACTCACTTGCTTAAGCACCAAAATATGTCATAAAAGTAGTCCATGTGATTTTATGCATCATTTTCCAAATCTTCTGAAGGCATAAGATCACTCTGTTTGATGAATAGACCGTAATTTAAGTTATTCACTCTCAAAAAAAGTCTTATAAATGTGTAATCATTCTTATTTATAATAATTAACATCTTACAGGGGGCAAGGTATATGTACAGTTAGCAAAGGGATATATTAAAAAAATTCAGAGCAGAACTGTGTTTGAAAGGTGACTACTCTTTCAAAGGGTATTTGTGTATGTACATGTGTATTTGTATGTGTATGTGTATGTGTGTGTTTGGCTTAGAGGTATATGTTCTAGGTTGCTGGGAATCGATCCATAACTCTAATCCTTCCCTTTCTCCCTCCTTTCTTGAGTTTGATGAGGTTTCTAAGGCCCATTATGGGTTAGTGGTGATTTGCTCCCTCTTCTTTATTTGGTGAAGTGCTAGCTAATATGATTACGGAGCATTCGCTAAGCACCCTGTTTGCCTGTCTCAGCTCTTCATGCACACAACCATTCAATCAGTCTCATGTGACCAGTAAAAGAGAGAGAAGGATGGATGGATGGATGGATGGATGGTTGCACTGAAGGCCTACGACTTTGACACATCTTAGAGTTTGCCTTTTTGTCTTGGCCAAAGAGTGGAGGGCAATAATGAAAGAAAATTACTATTTGTTGATATTAGATGACATCTGTAAACTAAACTTTCTAAAGCCTATGAACCAGGGGGTTTCAAACTTTTTAATACCATTGACCCCCCAAAAAGGATCCGCTTGTGAGGAACCCCCTTCCTAAAATATATAAATAGCTATACTGTATATTTTCATGTTTAAAGACCCTTTTACATTGTGTGAGAAAAATAAGCATATCATAATAAAGACAACATTTTGTTTGTAAAATTAAATAACTGGCTTTTGTTAAAGCTAAAATAAATTATTAAAATATATCTGTATTTAATTTTTACTTTGTATTAAGTTGACTGTGTATCTGTTTTCTACCCACTGTTACAGTAGTACTTCATTTATTGCAACAGTTACAACCCTCAGTGAACAAGCTAAAAGAGACAGTGACAAAGAAAATCCCTAGGCCGATGCAACTCAAAAACAAACTATTCTTGAAAGTATGTGTGCTGTGCCAAGAAGGAGAGATGAACACTTAGAAATAAATCATTTCTGAAACAAGTATCTGATACTAAGTACAAATTTGTTTTAATTTCTTACTGTTAAAAAATATGGCTGTCAATAGAATAAAATAATAATGAATAAAATATTCATGTCAAAGTCAGAAAACGTGCACTTTTTCTCTTTTTTAATTTATTTATATACATATATATTTACTTTTTTTCTCTGAAATTTTCGGCAGACCCCCAGGCACTCCTTTACGGCCCCCTGGGGGACCGCAGTTTGAAAACCCCTGGCCTACCACAGAATCACTGTACTGAACATCAACAAGTTTCACATCCACAGTGTAAAACATGTTGTTCAATCTCCAAACTCTTATGCGTATTGAAACTGCTTTACAGTGTTGCCTTTTTTACTGCATTCATGTTTAAAACTGTTATGTATAGGCTGTAGTCAGTTAGTTAAGTTTGTTGTTAATTTCTTGCTTCAACATAATGTTACTGCTAAATCCTTTGGTGTCCATACAGTATCAATGCTTGCTATGTCACTCCTGTTGTGTAGAGTGAAGGGTAGTTTGTGCACTGGTGCTGTAAATACTATGAAAGTGCGCCACCTAGTGGTCCATGAAGGAAATCAGCTGCTTGATAGCCTACGGACTGAACTACGAAAATAGCTGCTAAACGTAGTTTGGAATAATTTTAATCAGCCATTAATCTCATCGGATATTTCATTCTCTCTCACCCTCATCGATTATAAAGTAAAAAGTTAGGAATAACTTTCTATCGCAATGAGAAAAGGCCTATACAAAATGTATTGCAAAATTATTATAAGGCTATTATTATTCTTGAAGTTATTGTAGAACATAGGCTATTAATGTGAAGTGAAACGATGTAAAGACAGTATTTTATTATTTGTTGATATTTCAAATAACGTTTAGGCCTAACCATTAGTAACCAGACCTTTGTCTGTCAAATCAATAATTTACAATAATTTCTGTTTAAATACCACATTAAATAATTAATTAAATAATAATTAGGTCCTTTAAACGATGCGTGACATAAACGATTAAACAATTATTTAATACACTAGCTTATTTCACGAGAGTTTAATAGAGAGATGCGTTCGTGTTTTTAATTATATATATATATATATATAGCATTCTCTAATATTTCGTCGGACCGCCTTTAGCTTTGATTACGGCGAGCATTCGTCTTGGCATTGTTGCTACGACCTTATGCAACGTCACAACATTTATTTCCGTCCAGATCTGCATTAATTTTTGGCCGAGGTCTTGTATTGACGACGGGAGAGTCGAACAACTCCGTGAAGTCTTCTGGGCCTCGTTTCCCAAAAGCATCTTAATCCTAAATACATCGTAGAATCCATTTTAAGATTCACAGTTTTGCGGCCCGTTTCCCAAAAGCATCGTAATTTAAGTAGTACTTGAAAATGCTCATAGATTAACGAGTGCTCTGGAGTATGCTACTCGTACAGCGCTAAACCCATCGTAAGTACAGATAGCTACTTATGCAGACACCTGCAGGACAATCATGAAATTACACTTGATACAATTTAAATACTTATATATACAGGTGCTGGTCATATAATTAGAATATCATCAAAAAGTTGATTTATTTCACTAATTCCATTCAAAAAGTGAAACTTGTATATTATATTCATTCATTACACACAGACTGATATATTTCAAATGTTTATTTCTTTTAATTTTGATGATTATAACTGACAACTAAGGAAAATCCCAAATTCAGTATCTCAGAAAATTAGAATATTACTTAAGACCAATACAAAGAAAGGATTTTTAGAAATCTTGGCCAACTGAAAAGTATGAACATGAAAAGTATGAGCATGTACAGCACTCAATACTTAGTTGGGGCTCCTTTTGCCTGAATTACTGCAGCAATGCGGCGTGGCATGGAGTCGATCAGTCTGTGGCACTGCTCAGGTGTTATGAGAGCCCAGGTTGCTCTGATAGTGGCCTTCAGCTCTTCTGCATTGTTGGGTCTGGCATATCGCATCTTCCTCTTCACAATACCCCATAGATTTTCTATGGGGTTATGGTCAGGCGAGTTTGCTGGCCAATTAAGAACAGGGATACCATGGTCCTTAAACCAGATACTGGTTGCTTTGGCACTGTGTGCAGGTGCCAAGTCCTGTTGGAAAATGAAATCTGCATCTCCATAAAGTTGGTCAGCAGCAGGAAGCATGAAGTGCTCTAAAACTTCCTGGTATACGGCTGCATTGACCTTGGACCTCAGAAAACACAGTGGACCAACACCAGCAGATGACATGGCACCCCAAACCATCACTGACTGTGGAAACTTTACACTGGACCTCAAGCAACGTGGATTGTGTGCCTCTCCTTTCTTCCTCCAGACTCTGGGACCCTGATTTCCAAAGGAAATGCAAAATTTACTTTCATCAGAGAACATAACTTTGGACCACTCAGCAGCAGTCCAGTCCTTTTGTCTTTAGCTCAGGCGAGACGCTTCAGACGCTGTCTGTTGTTCAAGAGTGGCTTGACACAAGGAATGCGACAGCTGAAACCCATGTCTTGCATACGTCTGTGCGTAGTGGTTCTCCCCCACATTTTTGAATGGGTTTTGTTTCACAATCCTCTCCAGGGTGCGGTTATCCCTATTGCTTGTACACTTTTTCTACCACATCTTTTCCTTCCCTTCGCCTCTTTATTAATGTGCTTGGACACAGAGCTCTTTGAGCAGCCAGACTCTTTTGCAATGACCTTTTGTGTCTTGCCCTCCTTGTGCAACGTGTCAATGGTCGTCTTTTGGACAACTGTCAAGTCAGCAGTCTTCCCCGTGATTGTGTAGCATACAGAACTAGACTGAGAGACCATTTAAAGGCCTTTGCAGGTGTTTTGAGTTAATTAGCTGATTAGAGTGTGGCACCAGGTGTCTTCAATATTGAACCTTTTCACAATATTCTAATTTTCTGAGATACTGAATTTGGGATTTTCCTTAGTTGTCAGTTATAATCATCAAAATTAAAAGAAATAAACATTTGAAATATATCAGTCTGTGTGTAATGAATGAATATAATATACAAGTTTCACTTTTTGAATGGAATTAGTGAAATAAATCAACTTTTTGATGATATTCTAATTATATGACCAGCACCTGTATACACTTTATACTAAAACATAAATATCAGGATACCTAGGCTATGTTTTTTTTTTTTTTTTTTTTTTTTTATTAGTCTAATAATAATAATAATAATAATAATAATAATAATAATAATAACGAAACGCATAAAATACATAGTCTGTATCAATGGATGAATAGATTAATTAGCAAACAAATAAACAAAGTTATTTGTGTGGTGTAGTTGGTTAAACTCGGAGAGAGAAGAAAAAAGTCAATAACTGCATGAAAGTCGTCAGTATATTGGCTTATCATCCTTGTCTCCTCTTCCTATCTGACACCCAAAAGCGCTCTCGCCAGCACTACAAATTACTGTCACTGTTATCAATTTTGGGAGTAAAAAGCATACCTCCCCGTCATTGGTGAATGTCCCTAAAGCGCATCTTCTAAACGTCTCCTTATTTTACCCTCCGTGATAACATAGTGAACATCGTAATATTCAATGAATGCTTGTAATTAGCAGTATCACACACAGGGCCTCCGCTGTCTTCACTAATCCTGGAAGCTTTCACATTGAGGGAAATTTGTGAAAACGAAATATTACACATGCACACCTGATTATGGAAGCAGATTGTGTAAAAGAAATGGATGTTTCTGCACAAAATTATTGTAAAACAATATTTAAATATGTAGTTAATTAGGTCGAATATTTCAGTTTTTTTTTTTTTTATTTTATTTTTTTTTAGCGAGGTAAATTACAAATTATTGTAAAGTTTCGCACAAATATAATAAAGTTACAATGAGGAGCAGCACTATGGTCACATTTCAGCACTGTCACACGGACAGCGACTCTCTTAAGTAGCACTTAAAGCGCGTCCTCGCTCGTTCATGTTAAATGCAGTTTTGGGAAACGCACGTAAAAAATAACGAGCATTCGTAGATTCGCTCGTAGAAAACATTCTTAACCGCTAAGATTAATATTGGGAAACGAGGCCTTGACCAACTGAAGCAACATGAGATCATAACACTGCCTTAAATCCAAACGGCGACTTTTTTTTTTTTTTTTTTTTTTTTTGCCCAGACAGTGTATAAAGAACTTAAACATTACATTTAAGTTTTTGAAAGCGAAAAGCAGACTTGCAGTTTGGTGTGTTTGTTTGAAAAGAGATGAACCAGAAGATGACCTACCCGGGAACACTTATGAGGCATTTATGAAATCTGTGAAATTAAACTTACTTTATATTTTCTTAAAGCGGTGCAATGCACGTTAGTTTCTGCGTTTATTTGAAATACTGTTGGCCGTTCACTCTAAATTATTTACATAATAATAATAATAATAATAATAATACAATTGTAATAATGGTAAATATGTAGTCTAGTCTAGTTGTTAGCCTATTATTATTAAACTAAAATAGCATATAAATTCGATAGACTACGAAAAAAAAAATAGAGAGAGAGAGAGAGAGAGAGAGAGAGAGAGAGAGAGAGAGAGAGAGAGAGAGAGAGAAAATAGAATAGATCTTTCTTAAATTCACGGATAATTCAGGATTATTGGGACACAACCGATTTATCTGCGCTGCAGATTTGTGTTTGTGAAGCACGAGTATGTACTATTTTACGGTGGTAATTTTGCAGTCATGGGCAGAATTGTATGTGTTTCACGTAGCCGAATTATCATTTGAAATGGCTAGTTGTTTGGAAGCTGCTATTCAAGTATTTTGTAGGTCTGTTCTCGAAAACACTGCTCGCTGTTCTTATTTATTTTTTTATTTTTTTTTTATTTTTTTCTGTACTGTAGCTAATCTAAAGGATTTATTAAATTAAATTCATTAAATTAATATTTAGTTTTCAGTACAACTTTTAACTCAAACTATTATGCTGATACTATAATTTGTAGCTAAAATAATTGTACTGAATTAGAAAAAAAAATAAACATATTTTCTGTCATTATCATGAAAATAAAATCTAACTGCCAAAAAAAGATACATTTAAAGGTGTTTCGATAATTTCTCTGCCTCATGAATGATATATGGGTGTGCAGGGTCCAAATCTTAACAAATATTACACAAGTATGGACGTGCATTTTTACAACTTTAGCATAATTTTCCAGGGAAGTGTGTGCATGTGTGCTTGATAAGGAATGTCAACCCTCAGCAGAATTACTAAGGTGAGCAGCCAAGCCAAGGGGTCAGTGACACTTGCGTAACTCCTCTGCTCCTGACTGAAGACTCAACAAACCAAACAAACTCCACCTCTGCCTCGCTCACACCCTCTGTGAAAGCACAGTAACACCACACAGTATGAACTAGTAATGTGGAGATCCTTAAAGTGTAAATCGTAACTGATATACAATATAATGTATCTATAATAAATATACAGTATGCAAACCTACCCTCTCTCTCTCTCTCTCTCTCTCTCTCTCTCTCTCTCTCTCTCTCTCTCTCTCTCTCTCTTTCTATGTCTCTTTTCTCTCTTTTTCTTTCTTAGGTGCATGGATGGGAAATTAAACAGATGGGGGGATATTTAAAGTACTAGTGGGGAAGGAAAACACTCTAATTCCATTCAATGCCAATTTACTTCTCCCTCTGTCAATGAGTTACTATTGTCACTTAAATTCAAGGATGTAGATTTGGCTTGAATATTGGGGGGGTTGCAGGCATTTTGGTCAAGTTGAGTATTCTCCTTATTCAAAACCTTTTTCATTTACAGTATCATGCCAGTGCAATTCCTGATTTCCTTTCTTTGGGAATCTACATCTAAACCATGTTAATTTAGTAATATTTAGTAATACTATATCATCATTTTTAATGCATCTGATAAAGCTAAAGACTTGATCAGAGTCATTATCAGAAGTGTAATGTGTCTAGTCAGTCAGCTGTTACAGAGTTAGTAATGACATCAATCACTGAGAGAGACAGTGAAGAGTAAAGTTGTCCATTACTGAGAGGAGAGTCTAATGTGAAAAGAACAGATCTGGGCATATTTGTTTTTTGTAGACCCTGGAATTGTGCATAAGATTATATCTTTTTCCAGATGAATGCATTTACATTGCTCTCTCTCTCTCTCTCTCTCTCTCTCTCTCTCTCTCGCTCGCTCTCTCTCGCTCTCTCTCTCTCTCTCACACACACACACACACACACACACAAACACACACACAGAGAGAGAGAAAGAAAGAGAGAGAGCAATGTAAATGCATTCATCTGGGAAAAACCTGGCCATGATCTATAGCAACAATATATCACTTACATCAAAGAACATTTTACAGTCATAACTGTTACAACTCCTATAATGACATTTTATTAAAGTTTCAAATTATCTTTAAATATTAGAAGACTGAACTGCCCCCTTTGTTTGTTTGTTTTTGTTTGTTTGTTTGTTTTTTCTCACCCTATCCTATCCTTGGGAGCTCTACAGGTTATGCAAGTTCATGGGTCTTTGGTTCTTGGCTTCCCTATATCACATAACATTTGTTTGCATCCAATGTGTGTTATTTTGCAGTATTAATTCAGGATATTTTTGTCTTCTGACCTAGGCAATACCCTCCATTTGCTAAACAGCTTCAACACTGCCAGTAATCATTTATAGGAATATTCTGAGATTATCACACCAACATAAGTGGTTTCATTCTTCTGGTAATTTTCTCAGGACATCCCTTAGGTAATTTGTTTACAAAGCGTAGCTGCACTGGGATCTCATTTCAAGTCACCATCGGTTAAGTGGGGTTAAGGTCAGGGTTAGTCTTTCACACCCATCTCGATGAAATAGTTCTTTATGGACCTCACTTTGTGCAGAGCACCAATGCCATGCTGAAACAAAGACCTACCGAGATGACACTGAACCATAGAAAATCAATATATTTGCTGTTGTACTCAGTTTTCCTTTGGTGGAACTTAAGAGACTAAAATGAAACAAAAACAGATAGATCATACTTCTAAAACAATCTTTGCAGTTAGCACTAAACAGCAGCACTCCCTGGCATGTTCCAAACCCATATTTGTCTGTCAGGCTGCCAGATGATGAACCTTTTGGATATATTGGCATGGGTAATTTTTGTGCAAGTTTTGTCTATGGATATTTATACACCTGTTAGCAATGCAGATGTCCACACACATACACTGTCTTTATTATTTTTTGTTTTCCCCAACCCCTGAGTAAGCAGTTTGCCTGTGATAGCTAGTCCTTTGACAGCTGGTTATAGACTGCGTGAGTGGGGGGTGGTTGGGTTAAATGGTGTGCATAAGTTGTTTTTTTTTTATGGTGCCGCAGATGGGGAGATATTTCACACCCTACATGATTTAACTGTTCATTACAGCAGGTCACTACGCAGAATTATTATTATTTTTTTATTTTTTTTCCATCTTTGGACAAATATGGAGTAAAATGATGACGGCAGAGAGCTTTAAAACTGAAGAGCATAATACAAAACAAAGAAGGTTCTTGAAACTACTTTTATTACTGGATAAATGAGCATAACAGTTTACCCTACTCGAGAGTTAACTTCATAAATGTCTACCTGTGTATACCGAAACACATCTGTTCTTTGTATGTAACACTATCTCACAAGAAACTGTGGCACAAGACTTTGATTTGATTTGCATAGTGAATCATAACACTGCATGCCTCTGTGTGGTGGTGTGTATTTTGGTATGCTAAAGAGCAAAAGCTGTCCAGCCCTGCAGAGCAACACTGGTGACCTCATAGTCAAAAGCTATTATTGTTGACCTCATTGTTAAAAGCCCTCTTACCTCACTGCTAGAAGACTCAATCTTTCCTCTTAAGATGTCTTGCTTTCTCGAGTCTGTTTTCCTTCTTGTCATTCAGTTGCATGAGATAACTTCAGCTATCTTGTGCACGCTCAGAGAACGGAAACCTCAGTGGGTTCTCACAGCATTTAAGCAATGTTAAACACTTTCTCGGTTGCTAAGTATCTCTCATCTAAAATGCTGTTTTGTTGTCACTACATTATACGTTTTAGAACTTATAATGGTAGGGATGCCAAATCATTTTGGTGAAGATAATAATTTTGAAATCTCATTGCTGAGATTGTAATAATCCTTTATAGACATATCAAACACAGATATTAGAATAATAAAAAAATTACTTCTTGTAATTCATTTCAATAAAATGGCATTCCTTAATGGCATTTAGCAGACACTCTCATCAAGTGCGACTAACAAATAATAATAATAAAAATAAAAATTGGTTACAGTATTGCACTTACAATGGAAGTGAATGGGGCCGATCCATAAACATGAAAATACACATTGTTTCAAAAGTAAAGCCAAAATATGTAAACAGTATGTGTGAACATGATTTTATTGTGATAAAATGACATATCAACCTTATAAATATTAAGTTATATCCAATATTACAACTTCATTGCCATGATGATGAAACAGCAGTAACCCTGTAAGCAATTTTATCACACTAAAATCATTTAGACCAGAGATTTTATCACACTAATGTCAGTTTAACATGTACATGTAAGTATAGCGTTTACGTCTTGTGGCTGTACATTTGAAACAGTGTATATTTGAATGTTTATGGACTGGCCCCATTCACTTCCACTGTAAGTGCCTTACTGTAACTGTGATTTATTTATTTCTTTTTTAATAAACAAGGGATGTCAAAAATATTTTTTTGTTGTAATGAACATTGTGCTACAAATGCTGTCAATTGAGCTTAACGTGTATTGAACACAGAACATTTCTTATTAAGTTTCTCATGTTCAAAAATTTTCTTGGCAGAAATGATTTTTCAGCAACATTTCACAGTATATTTGGACACAGTCACAATTGCAAAACATCTGGGCATTCACAGAATAGATGACAAACCTGTGGTACATTATTTTACATACACTCCTATATTTGCTTTCATTAAATGCAGTATGCAATATTTAACCTACAAAAACTAGACTACATTTGTTTAAATTCCCTTACTTGCGAGTCATAGACAACAACCTTGTCTGGTGCAGTGGTGAATGGTTGATGGTTGTGGTTGGCTATACAGAGTATTTTAGTAGG
Organism: Myxocyprinus asiaticus; assembly: GCF_019703515.2. Taxonomy (NCBI): domain Eukaryota; kingdom Metazoa; phylum Chordata; class Actinopteri; order Cypriniformes; family Catostomidae; genus Myxocyprinus; species Myxocyprinus asiaticus. Next base: position 15,906,222 of record NC_059371.1, on the reverse strand, counting down.
TCAGGCATATTTAAGAGAGGCCACAAACTTCATATCCATTCAGAATCATATTCACCCCTACGTCCGGTACACACTGGCTTATCTCCTTCAAGTGATTCTGGCTGATTGCATTGAGAAAAATGAAGAAAGAACTGAATTGAAATGAAGGTGTGTGTGTGTGTGTGTGTGTGTGCTTGCGTGCGTGCGTGCGTGTACAGGTTTAGACCAAATGTCCCCACAAGGATAGTAAAACCTGAGATCACCTACCTTGTACACGAGGGAAATGGCTTATTAAACATACCAAACTGTTTTTTTTTTGTTTTTTTTTTTTTTTGAAAATGTAAAAATGCAAAAAGGTTTCTGTGAGGGTTAGGTTTAGGGGTTAGAAATTATCGTTAGATCTGTATAAAATCCATAAAATGCATGGAAGTCTATGGAGAGTCCCCACAATGATATAAAAACAAGTGTGTGTGTTTGTGTGTGTGTGTGCGTGTGCGCGTGTATGTGTATGTTTTTATAGACAAGCAGACCAGGTGAAACAAGGAGCCGTGTTAAATTTCTGTTGAATGAATGTCATATTTGACTCTTCCACACGTATCTTTTTATTAAAAAGTAACTGCCGAAATAACAGTACAATAACGGGCCACAATACCATGCATTTTCAAATATTCAAAACAACAATATTTATACAACGCCCAATACAGATCATTGCAGCGCTCAACATCATATGCACTCAAAGACAGACACTTAAAAGTGGCATTCTTTAGCTTGGCATGTGCCTGCCTACCTGACCTATATCCCAGTGACTTCTGTGCCACCTCTTTGACATAGTGTGTGCATGAGTGCCAGTGACTCACCCAGTCACATTTGCCATACCTGTCTTACACATGATCACCCACAAATGACCTCGTTTCTACCCAGTCCCGCAAACACCAACCCACATTCACAACACTCCTTGCTATCTCGCACTCAGTCTGTGTGCTAGTCAGTTACACATTTCTGATTGTTTAGAAAGGGAGAGGAACTTCCTCTATACATAGACTACACAGTACTGCATTCCTTAATCCTACTGAGCCCTTGAATGAAGCAGCCTTGATGTCGTGCCAAAACACTAACGCATAAACCACCCATTAACACATGAGACTCCTTGATTTCAATTGAAAAACACTGTTTTGTATTCAGTAGTTGACATATTGCTGTTTTATTGATTTTATCAAGCAGTTTCCTAATAAAGTAGAAGTTTTAGTGGAATCAGTAGGCTTGTAAAGATCTCAGTTTGGCAGACGGACAGAAGAAACGGCAGGTTGTTGAGTGGTCTTTTCATTATGACAGGCAGGTAAGTATGGTGCACATATTTGACATTATTTACTACGATAACTTTTACTAAGTTGGTCTGATGATATTGACAGGGGATCCTCTTAATATTGTCTCTTTCAATCTATAGGGTAAATTCAAGTACATTGAGCCACTTTTTTGACATTTATTAAGATGACAGTCCTCAGTCCACTTCTCAGTGGATTTCCAATAGACATGGGAGGTGCTGTTTTCAATACAGTAATTGGAGTGCAATTAGCCTACAGTTCTGCTTGTTTGTGTATTGGGCTTTTTAATGAGGATCAACTTTTCAATCCATATACAAATATTACGGAGCATGTTTAAGGCATTTTGAATATGTGTAAGCAGGTTATATGATTGAGTATGTTTTTTTGTTTGTTTTTCTGGAGGTACCGATGATGTAAGACTTATATATGTATGTTTCATGCTCTCTCCATACATTTTGTATAGCAGAGATGATTTGGATTTGTTTATATGTGCACACACTGGCAGTCCCTGGCCCTGTGGAGGCCAGTTAGAATCCCATTCTGTGCCCCAGCGCTGCAGAAGAGATAGGGAGTGAGGGTGTGAACTGAGACACACAGATAGGGCAATGGCAGACAGGCAGACAGGAGCCAGCCTCTCCGCTCAAACAGATTAGCCTGACTCCAGCTCCACATTCCCCAGCTTGCCTGCACCGTACCAAACCACACACCAGCAATGCCAATGCACCAGCCAAACACACACGTAAGCCCTGAGAGCTCCACATTCGATCACACAGAGACACACACATAGAGGACGATAAAGAGAGAGACTAGTGAGACCAAACTTTAATAATTGTTTCAAATTATAAAAAATAATGAAACATTTTATCAGCTGCCAAATCAGAACATTCGATTTCAGATTAGCTGTTCAATCTAATCACAATGCACAAATTAATGTCACACAATATCTTTACATTTGTGTCAAGGTAAAACACACTAAAGAGAGTCTACGATTTGCCAGACAATCTTAAAGACAAAAAACAAAAGGTCAAACTGAAACCAGTGTGATTTTATAATCTCAAATACAAAGCATGATACTAGTCCAAAAGCCTCAAAATATCTGTGGCTAAACCACTTTATCATGCACAACACCATAACAGTGACACACTACATCATAAACCATGATTAGTGGCTGTATTGTCTTACATTATGATCTGCACTAACCACAGAAAACACAATAAGATAACCACAATTTCATTCTGATCAAGGCCAATATTTCTTTTTATCCACGAATTGTTGGATAAATATGAAATGCATAAACGCCAAAACTAAGAACTTAATTGACGTCAAATATGATAACAGCATTTATTGCATTGATTACAACACCACAATTTAAGATTAAAGGAAAGACAAACAAAAAAGAATGTCAAATATTTAAATAATGCTTTAAAATTGTGCATTGTTTATTTTTCAATGCATAATAAATATATCAAATATAAAAAATAAATAAATAAATAACAAGAATTGTAGCCCATAGTTTTTGTCCCTATTGATGGATTGAGTTTTAAAGAATTAAAGCTATTCCGACAATTTGCGGTTTAAAGACAATCACAGTGTGACACTCATACGCAGAGTAAATTCCTCCACAAACACACAATGTAATACGTCCCAGTGGTGGTGAAATTAAGTAGTCGAGAAGTTCCATATATAGACAATAAATGCCTCAGGGCATTCTTGAGTCATCTCTGCAGACGGTTTCCAAAATGCAAGACTTGCAAGAACGCTCGCCATACAGAAATTATGAAGAACAATAGAACTATGATTTCAAATGCACGCTACAAAATCCCAGTGTAAATAAACCAGATCAAAGCGGCTGTAGCAGTTAATTATGAGCATATGTAGTTTAAAAAATCGTCAGGAGCACCTTATCAAATTTTAAAATCCATGGTAAACAAGTTGCCGCCAAAATACCAAAATTACTTAAGTTACTGTAGGCTACCACAAAACAGCAAAACTGTGGCAATAGCCACCATTAAAAACTGAATTAGAGAGGATGACAGAGTCTGAAAGCTTCTTGCACAAGAGATTACATATTTATTTATTTTTTGTAAACTATAGTATTTTTACTGAAACTATATGGTTGCCATGGTAGATTTTTGAGAGGGTTATTTACATAACCAGAGACTGACCGGAGGGAAGCGCGCGCTGGCATGGAGAGGCTTGATGGACAGCTAATGAGGCTCGCGCGGAGAGGGCCTCACTAGGCACCTCATTCATAAGCGTGCTGTTTCGGCCGTCCCCACGTGAGAGACAAGCATTAAACCGAGCCTTAAGCCCCAGAGTTTGGTAGCCGCTGAAACACTGAGGTTAAGACAAGTCTCGCACTCAGGATGAACCTATTCCAAATCATGAAATGATCAACAGGATATTAATAATAATGCTCGAAGCGTCTCAACAAACGTGCATAAGAGTCGCCCTTCGCAATTAATCTCTCCTCAGACAGGCTACAGTTTATTCGTACAGTTATGTCGTCATTTTATTATTAAACCTCATTGTGATTGTGATGATGGTCCTTCTGCATCAACACTGCAAATCTTGATATTCCATAGTCTCGGTTTAGCATGAATGTAGAGAGTGTCACAGTTAAATTAGTGACCATATAGCGTAATTAAATAATGATATGGTTTAGCATTAATTAAAAATTACCATATTATATAGATGTCATTTTTCAAAATACATTAAGTAATAAAAATGTCTATTTCATACAATATTTTTGAGCTAAATGACGTTATCAAAAGCTTAAGGTTAATGCAAAGGTGACGTGAAAGGTATGAAATGTTAGGTCAATTAGGCCAGTAGTCAATCGGCAATTAATAAAAATAAGTAATTAGTCTGTGGTCGATTCATAACTCAAGTTCCCCCTCCTCCAGTGGTTTCTCGTCTCTAATTGTCAACAGTCCTCCTATGTTTTGACGTCATTCAGTGTCGCATTTTATTGCTAATTCAACTTTATCTCAAAATACTAGCAAACGGATTATTAGTTACAAACGGGTTTGTAAACTTAGACAGTTGTTTATTCAGTTTAAACTGGAAGGCTTTTTTTTCTTTCTTTAAAAAAAAAAAAAATTTAAATGTAGGCTATTTATGTGCTCGATTAAATTCAAGTCATAAATTATCCTTTTTACACTTTGCCATGAGCCACAATTTATTATAGACTCTTATTGATTAATGTTAACATGCTACACGTTTATGACGGGTTATTCTACGTTTTCCCTCACATCTTCTAATTTATAGCTGCGTATGAAACTTTAATACGCACATAAAATAATTATAGCCCTTCATAGCTTATTAAAAGAAAATAGATATAGGCTAAATGGGCCTATAAAATGTTAGCAGGCCATTCAGTGGCAGGGCTTGTTTATCTTTCAAAAGATAGGCTAATTATTTCAGATAACAGTGATCTATTTGACAAAACTATAGAGATTCCTTCCAATTCCAAAGTGTTGTCAGAGGTCTTTTCTCTAAGAGTTTTCTCGCCACCAATAACACACAGACAAACATTACGCACACCTGAAATTCTCGACATTGCAGGTGGCTGTTCATGCAGAACAGAATTTACAGTTCTTCTCTGCATCATTAAGTCCTAACTCTGGTTGTCTGATTAGGGGGGCTCTGTGTGGCAATCTGAGGATGTCTTTCAGAATCCTGTTTAGTGAAACCCAACTAGGATTGGTGCAATTTGATAAATAGATTCTAAAGAAGAAGAAAGAAAGTCATTTTTATTTTATTTTGTATATAGCCTAAATGAGAACAATATAGGCCTATTAATAACCAAATTATAATACTAAATAAGATGGGCTAGATTTAGGTAGCCTACCACACACTTTTTGGCCATTTTTATTTTTTTATTTTGTCTGTGTTGATGTGTCAAACTTTGGATCACATTGATTTTAACTCTATTGAAAAAAAAACATCACTAAACGTTTTCCCAACTCGTCAGTTTCGAGAAGTTTGACCTCTCCGTGGCGATTTACTCTTAGGCAAATTAAGGTTTTGATTAAAAGAAAAGTCTTTTAACCCGTGTATCCATGCTGTGATCAAACAGTCGTGGGCTCTCTCAGTGTAGACATACACTGCAATGAGTTGACAGGTCGCAACATCACTTATTAATCTCATTATCAGCGGCCTGTAGAGCAGATCGATTGGCGACCACCTTTCTGAAATGTAACTGAATCGGACAGTATATGAACTGTCAATATAATTTCTTGGAGCTGGTCAGATTTAGCGGCAAATAGGCCTACCAGAAAAGTGGAACTCATATTCAATAGCCTAAATTATGACATTTAGACTAAGTCGTCTTAATTTTGCATGAGCATCTATTATTGTTATTTTATTGTTTGCCATTGCTAATTTCGCTATTGCGATCTCTATATTAGTTCTTCCAATTAGTTGATTTAAAACGTTAGTTAATAGCTGTTTTTATCCGAAAATAGGAGGGGTGATGATAACTCAAACAATACCGCTAAGATAACAATATTTCCAACTGAGTATAATGAGTGTGATTATTGTTGTATCATCATGCTAAGCTGTGCTCGTATCTCTTATCTCTCTATAGCTTTTATAGAGAACACATCCAGATTTATCGGGCCATAAAATTGAGCTTTACGTTCTCGCACAGACACAGAGATGATTTTACTGCAACATTCTTATTTTACAAGAAAGCACAATCAGAATTCAAGCCATTATTAACACAAACCCGTGTGTTTAGTAGGCTACTGCAGTTCTGTGATTGTATCTGGAAATTATTTTGTGGAATTTTTCATTCGGATTTTCGTTTTTTACAGCATTGGAACAAGACATGCCTTTTCTATTGCATATACACAGAATAACAAAATAAAAAATAAATTTAAAAAAAGTTCAAACCAAGTTTCTTAAAAGATAACTTTCATCTTTAAATAACTAAACTAAATAAATTAATTAAAAATCGTTTAAAATACAGTGGACTCAGCAAATATAGATCTTACAGGTAGAAGCACACCCCTCCTCCGCAAGCCACACACACACGACCTGACTTATCCCTCTCATTCTTCTCCTCCTCCATGGGTCCTACCTTTGGAGTGCGTCACGTGGTTCTGCTCTTACAAATAACTCGCAGTAAAGTAGAGAACAAATCAGAGACCAGTTATATTAGGCATTATCTGCCGCAGCAGCTATCTTCAGATACAGACAAGGCACAGTGACAAATCCCAACGCAGAGAGGACAACTACAACTTTTTGCGTGTAAGACTTGTACATGTTTGAATCCTCACAGATTGCATTCGTTGGGATACAATCAAGAAGAAAGAAGGGAGAGAGGGACCTTCAACGGTGATATTCAATCAACTCTCTTGGAAAAGAACTTTCCTGACTTTATCACTGACCTTATCTGGTGAGATAATACAACGAGAGCTCTCGGGTGAATTGTATAAGCCCTTTGCTAGCAGCTATCAACGTTTTTATGTGGTCTGCGTTTTCAATGATAAAAAAATAGATGTTACAGAGATTACAGTGCGGCTATCTATTGTGTTTCTTGATTTGATCCCCAGCTATGATTTAATGGCTCGGTAGAGCGTTTTCACAGGATATCTGAGGCTACTGTTGATAATTATTTATATCTCCAGGCAAAGATATGAAAAGTCATTATTATCATTTTAGTCTATTAAACGACAATCCGAAGTTACAGAGAGCTGAAAAATCATGGCAATTAGAACAGTTTGTTCATCTTGCCTGTAGCCTATTATTATTATTTTTAATTATGATTAATTTACACTGTTATTATTTAGAGTTTGATTATCCACGATGGCACATGTATACACGTTCAGATGATTATTAGGCTACATTTCTTATAAACTGAGAATGAATGCAAATATTTACATATGTTTTTGAAAATATAGGTGATGTCGTAATCTGTATAGAATCACTGTATTTGGGCATTTCGATATTTCATGAATATGAATTCGGAATAATAATGATTTGACCTTGGTTACTACTCCACGAATATATTCTAACACTAAGAACAATTTTTTTTTTTTTTTTTTTTTTTTTTTTTTGCTTTGTCTTCAGGAGTGAATTCCCTTTTGGAGGCCGCAGCTCAAGAAATTATTGGATTGGAAATTTCGGACGCACGACTTTTACTGCAAGTTGTTCAAACTCTGGGCTTTTCGTTATTGTGTATTTTTTCATTCAATAAATAAAAATCTAAAAGGATAGCTTAGTCATTGGATAGGCTTACATTATGTATTCGAGCCTGGCTTTATCATCCAACCCGTCCCACTACGCACACGATTCCGGGAATTACATCCACCCATCCGCCAGCTCACCTGTATATGTGCCCACCACCCGTGTACCTGCCATGCTCCAAACCTTGCCCTACCTACAAACATGTGAGTCAACCCATCAGTCCCAAGGACTCGGCAGTCACCACGCCTGGCCGCAGAGTGGCACGGAGAACTCCACTTTCAACCCGGGCAGCCCTCATCCTCCTCTCGGGTTCTCTTACTCACACAGCCCGCCGGTAAGCAGCAGCACCGGCAGGGATGCAGCCTACCAGAATCCGCTGGTGCTGAGTAATAGCGGGCGGGCAGATCAATATGGAAGTGCCCTGGTGCGCTCCGTCGGTGGCTCCTATTCTAGCCCCTACGCGGCGTACATGACTCCGGAGATGGCAACCTCATGGACGCCAGGGCCCTTCGATGGCGGCATGATCAGTCTTCAGGGACGGCAGGGAACTCTGCCAGGAAGGAGGTCTAGTTTAGGTAAGCGCATAGGAATCTGTGCCACCTAAGATAAGCACCTCAAAAAGTTAGGCTATTAAAAAATGGTTGGTCACAATAAGTTCTCTCTGGTCGGACATGTAAATCAGTGTACATTAAAAGACAGTTCAGCAATAAATTAAAATTCGAAAACCATTTTTACTGTTAAACATATAATTGTTGATATATCATAGCCTACCTATTAGTTTAAGTATCCTATTGCACACATGCCGTATGTAAAGGTACTGTATTACATTCGTGTCGTTAGTTTGGCATTGGTTTAAAATCCATCTTTAAGTCAACAGGCAAAAATGGTTGGAATGGAGGGGGTTTCGTTTGATGCTGTGATCTCACCATTTATAGCAGGGGTGTTGAATGTTATTTATTGCTGACTTGGTGTTTATGTTAGACCCCTATCGTTGTTAAAAGGCACTAAAATACCAATCTAGTCCACACAGGCTTTCGCAATTGACAAAACTTAACATTAAAAACTAAACTAAACTAAAGCAGCTGAGTTACTCCACTACACATCCATTAATGGACATTGCTGTTGAATCACTTTAATTTAAATGTTAATTTAATTCCCATCTATTGTCTGTGCACATGTGGATTGATGAAAGGGTCTCATGCACACCTCAGTCACCTTGATCAAACTTTTCTACACAAACCATTACGGTCTGATACACATTTAGCGCCTGCAACCTTTGAGGCAGTCCTTAAGGCGGACACCCATTTCTTTGGTAGTCAGCAGCCAGGTGTTCTTCTCCAATTAAATATGTCACCTTTCTAAAACTGGTTCGGGCGCTTTGATAGGCCTATCGTGCATTTACATGTTTTGATGTTTCGTTCAAACCCGTCTTAGAAACTTGTATAATGTTGTAATTTCTGCAGTCCTTTGGAAAATTTTGACAAGACGACATTTCCGTCTGATTATTTGATCTAAAACAACACAACACACTGACAAAAATGGAAAGCAGCTCTACTGAAAATACTAAACCTGTACACTTAAAATCAACTTAATACATTTATGTTTGAGATGAGAACGTAATTATATTTTGTAAAATCCAAGGAAAATTAATGTGCATTTTAATTTAAGGAAACTTAATTTCATTGTGTGGAACCGATGCCCATAATTACATTACGTAAAATCAACAACAAAAAAATTAAATAATAATTTCAGTGCATAATAATATGATTAATAAAAATGCGCACGTCTTATTTGGAATAAATTGTTGGAGGGTGTCATATGTCAGTATTGTGATTGATTGGTGACCCCTGGATCTTTAACACTGATAAGAGCCCCATTGACATTCCGCGCGCCTGAGGCCCTCGTGCCTCGTCAGGCGCCCTAATAAACACCCCGGTGACCCTGAATATGGTCGTATTCATTCATTCTTCATTCCATCACTCCATCGAGTTTTGTCACATTCCATACCGTTGATGCTCAACCCATGACTTCACCTATGGGTAAAAACACGTTTTTCATTTTAATATATATATATATATCAATTGTTTTTTTGTTTTTTTTTTTTTTTTTTTTTGACGCTTAAGCCTATAGCGGATTTCTCACCACCCAAATTAAACGATACATTTTTGACATTCAGGCGGGGATTTTCACTCAGTTTAACATGTTATCTTCAGTTAAGGTTAAGTTTTTTATAGAGAGAAAAAAGGACGTAATCGTGAGAAATTACGATAGTTAGCTACACATCGAAAACATCTAATCAAACGATCGCGCGCTTCAATTGAACTTTAACTGTTATTCAGTTTTGCGCTGGTTTTATTATTTGGAGCATTTTTATGATTTCAACGATCACTGACCTTTCATAAATCAGTGTGAACGTTGAGGAAAAACCTTGGCGAAATAATAAAAATAAAAAAAACTAACTGGGAGTGTAATATGTTTGTCGTTTCTTTCAGACATGCTGGAAGAGTTCCCGTGCGAAGGGCGTGAATGTGTCAACTGCGGCTCTATCTCAACCCCGCTGTGGAGGAGAGACGGGACGGGACATTACCTGTGCAACGCGTGCGGCCTCTACCACAAGATGAACGGAATCAATCGGCCTCTTATCAAACCACAGAAGCGCTTGGTAATTGTCAATTTCTCACGTTGCTTTCTTCTTATTTGTATGATTATTTTTTATGTTTTCACGTATTATGTAGGCCATATTTTGTATTCAAATTTCTCATGGCAAATAATAGTCAATAATAAAAAGTGAACTGGTAGCTGTGTGTTATGCTGGACAAAATAGGCTATATTTAAGATTTTGTTATTTACAAGCTTAGAATTGTCAAAAATAAATAAATAAATAAATAATAATAGTAATAAAAAAAAAAAAAAAAAATCCTCCAGACAAGACCGACAGCTTTTCTTTTCCTTTTTCTTTTTTTTTTTTTTTTTTTTTTTTTTTGCAGGGTTTTCTTGAATGGTTTTGCTGATAATTTTATAAAACAATATCACACTGAAAAAAGCATCCATGCAGAAAAACGGGTATTAGCCAACAATAAACAATAAAACTATATATATATAGGAGAGAAGGTTGATGTCATGGTTAGCACTGGGGAAGGTCACTAACAGGGAAAAACTGAATAAAGCCTATCACGCTCTCTCTCTCTCTCTCTCTCTCTCTCTCTCTCTCTCTCTCTCTCTCTCTCTCTCTCTCTCTCTCTCTCTCACACACACACACACACACACACACACACACACACACACACACACACACACACAGCTATCCTTATGAGGACTCTCCATAGACATAATGATTTTTATACTGTACGAACTATAGATTCTATCCCCTAATCTTACATTTAAACCTAACCCTCACAAAAAACTTTCTGCATTTTTACATAAAAAAAAAAAATAATAATTTTTTGAGTTTTGATTTGAGTTATGGGGACACTAGAAATGTCCTCATAAACCACATTTTTAGCATAATACCCTTGTAATTACCAGTTTGTAATCTAAAAAAAATCCTCGTAAACCACTTAAACCTGCCCACACACACACACACACACGCACACACACACTCATGCTCTCTTACTCTTCTCTACCTCTCTGTTTTCATTCTGCATGCTTTCGTGGCCTTGTCCTTGAGTCTGTCTGTTTTTAGCCCAAGCAGCGCAAAACTCAAAACAACAACAAACATTATGGTGCATTTGAGCTGAAAAGTTTCATCCTTACTTTGGAAGATTATTTATGATCCTCAACCCTTCCCTTTGCAGTTTTAAAAAGCCCACCTTTGAATTTATAGAATGATGTTTTACACAGTCATACTCTTCACAGTAATCAGAGGCCTTGTCTGTATCCTCTGTTCTATAATAACCATGTCACACTTAAAATAAATGGTGTATATCACAATATAGCACATGGCCCTGCTATATTAAGGACCTATATCATGTTTACAGTTCACAGACATTTTAGAAATACTGCGCCACTCTTGCCGATGCACTGAAAAAAAAGGAATTGTTGAGCAAGGTCAATGCAACATGATGCAATGTGATTCTTGAGTTTTATCAACAACAGTCTGAATAATTATCCTCAGTAACATTGCTTTGTTTAGTGAATTTAAATTTGTTCACTAAATGCAAAAAGTCTTGTTGAGAGACCTACTTATTTCTTGTTCAGCGAACTATCAATTCACAATATGAGAACTTTCATTTTGTCACCATTTCAATGTTAAATATGGTTTTAAATTCCTTTTACATGAAGTTAACTGTACATTTTGCCTCTGAAGAAAGGTATGTCTTGCAAGTCAAGGCAGTACATACAATTGTTTGATATGGACACACAATAGACCTCAACCCTGAACACACAAACTTCAATAACGGTGACAATCAACAAAGCTCATTAAGTTAAAAGATGAGCTCACAACATCACTACATAACAGTTAACTAACTCTGGCAACAAAAAACAACAATAACAGCATAAATAAAGTCAGCAAACTGTTATAAGCCTATTACACTAACCTAATCGTATAAATTATTAATGTTGCAATGCATGCCAGGAACTAGCAAATCAACAACATTTTTCAATATGAAATTGATTGTTCAGACAACTCTGTTAGACTCGTTGCAACAAGACTTGGGTGAATATTGTTGGTCTAACATGTGTTTTAAGGAAATGCAAAGTAATTCACATTCTGTAGTATCTGTGACAGTTCAGTCATTTAAATTAATGATTATGACAACCTTAAGAGTGCCAGATTAATCAGCCTCCATCCTTCTCTCCCTGTTCGTCTTTGTAGCAAAGCACGTCTCGACGAGCAGGTCTGTGTTGCACTAACTGTCATACCAGTACAACCACGCTGTGGAGGAGAAATGCAGAGGGAGAGCCTGTCTGTAATGCCTGCGGACTGTACATGAAGCTGCATGGGGTGAGTACGTGACACAATCTGCAGCTTGATGTATCATTGTTCAGAGTGTTACTAACCAGAGCTCGTTTTAGGAGGTTGCAGCTTGCGTGTACATGGAGGTGCGGGTGCGCATGTGTGCATGTGCACGTTAGCGTGCCTGTGCCAGTGTGTATCAATGTGTTAGTCTGCTTGAGGTCAGAGATGTGTGTTATCAGAAAGGCATGAGAAGGAAGACAGGAAGGGGAGTCGCTTAAATAAGCTTCATTCTGTAAACTCATTTCTTCAACATTCTCACCACTGACCAAACTGACTCTCTGAAACTGTCAGAAAACACAGAGATCAGCAAGTTACAAGCTGTTTTTATTGAAACAAATGATCTATCATAATTAGTGAATACAAAATTCATATTTGTTTGAATTTGAAAGTATTGACTGCATTATGAATAATCAATTATTTTTCTTTTATTATCTCAAATAGAACACCTAAATCAGAACAAAAATGCCTCAAGTATGACTTGTTTTACTTTGTTTACATATTAGGTACCAAGGCCATTAGCAATGAAGAAAGAAAGCATTCAAACCAGGAAACGCAAACCAAAAATGCCCAAAACAAAAGCATCCTCAGGTAAGAGTGAAAAGGAGACATTTTTAAGTTACTTTTTAGAAGAAAGTGGAGATTAGTTATTTGGATGAAAGTGTGGGAGTGGGTGAGTCAGAGAATGTGTGGAGAGAAATATGGGGTGAGTAAGAGAGTGGAGGGAGGGGAGAGGGAGTAAAACCGAGAGAGAACGCTGTAAAATAAAACAAAATTCTGCTTTCAATGGATGTGTGGTGCAACTGCTGCACCAACACAGACATGAACGGATGATGAACACCATAAATTGTCATTTGCAATAAGCAGAATGTCCAGTTTGCTGTTCCTTTATTCTGGCTGTCATAATTTGTCAACCAATATTTTGTTTGTCTTCAGGGTCAACACTGTCTGGCGCTACATCTCCCCCTTCATTGCCCATGTCGGAAAACGCCTCTACAATAAAGAGTGAACCTAACATCGCAGCTTCTCCATATGCTGGCCAAACTGTTGTCTCAGTCACACAGGTAGCATCTAATAAATCTAATAAGTGATGTAAAATACATGTCTTGTATTGTGTAATTAAAAAATATCTTATGTCTGACAGTGTTGTCCATTGATTTTTTCTGTGCTTGAAAAGAAAGGGAGCTGTTTATGAAACTAAAAGTTTTGTCAGATGGCTTAAGTCTGGCCTTGGACTTAAACCTGACAAAGGCTGAAATGTATTATTGTGGCTACACGGATCCCTTGGGACTGTATTTTCTTTGTGGATGTTACTACGAAACACAATGACTAAATATGTGGTGGCTGAATAATAGAAGTTCAATTGATTCAAGGATCTTCCACCTACTGCAAAGTTTGATTTGGTTACTGACTGTGTGATAACGAATGTCCCTGTTACTGTTTGTTCTTTATAAGGCATCAACACAGTTGGACAGCGCCAGCTCAGGACAAATGGACATCAAATATGAGGACTACACATACACCCCTACGTCAATTGCTCCACAGAACTCCTGGTGTGCGCTGTCTCAAGCGTGACCTGAGACCTACTCCCTCCCCAAAACCTCTCCAGTGCATTCTGGAGGAAAATACTTTTGACAAGATCTACCTATTAGAAGTCACTTTTACACACATATGGACATTGGGAATGTAAGAGGTTATATATTGACTATAATTCGGGCTACTTTGCCTTGTTGATTTATCATGGCGGATCTCTCTGTGATGTCACGGCCAATTCATGAAATTCTGCCAAAATGCAGCAGGCGATGAGCAACAAGCAGTTCTCGAGTTCCTCAAGCAACGATCAGAAGGACAAAAAACATGCTTTTATGGCTTCTGAACATGTTTCATGGCTTAGATGTTAATGATTAACTTTTAAGATACATTATTTATGTTAAGATAAGAATGGTAGAGGCACACAGGTCTCACTCATAATTCTCCTTATCCTTCAGGGAATGCGTCTTTATGGTCATTATGACTTTAGATTGCATACTTTCCCTGGACGAGGTTTTAAAAGTCTCCTTGTTGTCTTTGCTGATTCCAGACTCTGTAAATGCTGTATTGTATTCCTCCGATGATCTGAAGTGCAATGACCCTCACTTTTCTGCAAATTTTGAAAAGGGGCACGTATATTTTAATTGTTTAAAATTTTGTGTCTTGTTTTGTCAGAATATGTTAACCTAAATTTATTTTGTTGATATATATTGGAATTATATCGTTTTATTGCATATAAAATTGCCAAAAATCTGCTTTGTGTTTGCTTTGTAATTCTCCCTGAAATTTGTCTAGATTACGAAAATCCTATTTTCTTAAAATCACTTTTTTTAAATTGTAATTAATGGAACTATGTTACAAAACAATACAGTAAACACACAACAAATTGTAAGAAAATAATCTTCTACCATGTCATATTTTGACATCAGGTCAATAGGTTTCCATCATAATGACGGGCTGTGGGGTGACTCCATGGATCTTTATATTTAGAGACACTTTCAGTGTCCACACAAAGCTCGGACATACATATTATCTTGACATATTATAATTTCTTAATATTCTGAAGTTTGCATGGTTGTACTTCATTCCCACCTTAAAACAAAGTTTCGAGCAAAAGCCCCAAATCTTTCAGCATGACTTATTTGTTTTTCAAAGGTTTTGAGTAGTAGTTTGTTAAAGTTTACTACGTCTTGACTTTACAATGCCTAGACTTTTTTAGGCCATATGAATTTTATATGAATCCTTTAATGTTTATGGCTTTATAAAGTACTTTTGTGTAACCTGTATCCTCATAGGTGTTGCCCAGTGTTTGTGTGAATGACTCTCCGTACCTGAGCGTACCTCTCTCTGCAGAGTGTTGGCGATCAAAGGTTACCTTCCAGCTTGGCTTTATGGTGCTAAGGTTTTGGGTTGGGCTAGAACATGTTGGCTCTAGGCGGGCACGTAAGCATGCAGCCCACCCGCTTTACAGCCCCATGGCGACAGAGCGGCACCGCCATCCACCTTTATTGCTATTGGCCAAATTAGCCTGTGTTAGTGTCGTAGTTTTTGTTGCCCAGGTGATGAGGTGCTGGGCCAGGTTCATGACCTCAGCCTCATGGGTAATGCCTTACAAGTAGGATTCCATGCTGTTATATTCAAATGCTTCATTCATTGTTGTATGCCCATTAAAGCATAATCCTACAAACAGATGGGTAAACCAATATGAAAAATGTATGTAACGAGAGGCACTCACTGAGTCCACTGTGCATGAGAACTGAAATTATTGGCTGCTTGTGGTAAACATTTAATTTCTTTGACTTTAATCACATTTATCATCAATTATCTGAAAGTCAAAAAAATGCTCTCGATTGTCAGTGGAATGTAGCTATTGCACGCATTATACAAGACTACAAAAACATCACTGGGAAAATTTTTAAAACCCATCTAGCTCTCCTTTACTAGCTTGAGCATTTTTTTAAACCCTTTTATTGCATTTTTTTTCATGTAAAGCAAAAACATGTACATTAACTCTACAAAAAAACAGTATAGGACATATAGGTGATATATACAGTACTGTGCAAAAGTCTTAGGCAGATTATATTTTTCACAAAAACATTTGTTTTAAAACGTTTATTTTACATATTCTACTTTTAGTTTATCAGTTGGAAATATCAATTTAAGATTTCAACATTCCCTTTGCAAACAGAATTGAATAGAAGAAGAACAATGGGAACTATACAACAAATGGTATGGCCCCCAGAGAGACCGGATCAAAGGCAAAAGTTGTGACAGCAAGAATTGATTTAACTTTTTTTTATGTTTACAAGATTTGCATGACATTAATTGACAAATGCAAACTATTTATTTCATTATTTTTGAAGACATTCTCACCATGCAACATTTTTCACAAGTGCCTTAAACTTTTGTAATGTACAATATATACAGTATATATATATATATATACACTACCGGTCAAAAGTTTTGAAACACTTACTCATTCTTTATTATATTTTTTTTTTCTTCACATTTTAGAATAATAGTAAAGTCATCAAAACTATGGAATAACATAAATGGAACTATGAGAATTATGTTGAGACTAAACAAAATCCAAAATAAATCAAAACTGTGTTATATTTTAGCATCTTCAATGTAGTCACCCTTTGCCTAAAATTTGCAGGCATGTACTCTTGACATTTTCTCAACCAACTTCTTGAGGTATCACCCTGGGATGCTTTTTAAACAGTATTGAAGGAGTTCCCATCAATATGTTGGGCACTTATTGCCTGCTTTTCTTTAATATTTGGGCCAAGTCATCAATTTCAAAAACTTTTTTTTTTAATTAAATCTTTGATTTATAATTAAATAAATTAATATGGTGGCACAATTATATTTTTGTCTACAAAACTAATTTCAAACATTTAAGCATACGCCTTCAGATCAAAAGATTTTTAAGATCATGAGAAACATTTCGGTCAAGTGTTTCAAAACTTTTGACCGGTAGTATATATATATACATGTTTTATATATGGAGATATCTCTAAAGCTTTCTATTACTTTCTGTTCTTTCTTTCTTTCTTTCCATCATTCATTTAGACAGATATGTCATTTACCCCCTTTCCCTCCTTTTATCTCTTTTTCTGTTGAACCTATAGGCAGAGACAGATTTTTCCCAGGGTCACCCTCCTTCGTTCATTTTCTCTGTATCCTGTGATAAAAACAGGATATTCTACAGCAGTGACCATGAGGTAAGTTATGGAAATGGGGACAATTTATCCTTCTGTGTAACAGTGTGAGTATGTGAGTGTATATGAGTCTTAAACATTTTTGTTGTTGTTGTTGTTGTTGTGATTTGTGATTGTTTGCCTTTAACTTCGAACATTCTGTAGAAATTAACAAAATCCTAACTGGGGCATCCTGGGATGACTCAATAGATTCATGGGGATGAAAAAGTGTGGCCTAAAAATGGTAGATACACCCGAACTTTATTGCTAACTCCTTTACTGTGCAGCCAACCCTGTGTGAGAATCCACGTGCACACTCACACCATTATTATGCAAGATAGTATTAACTGGTTACAATGTTACCAATCATAAATCTCAGTGGTAGCCTATATTAAGGCAATAATTTTACAATTACAACTGCCTTGTGTATCATTTCAAATGACTGCATGAATTGATAACAAAATTTAGAACTAGACATTTTCCACAAAAAAAAAAAAAAAAAATTATAGGATACAACTCCACACAACTTGAACAACTACTTTCATTTTATTTACCTGTGAGTGTGTGTTTGTGTATTTTTCAGGGCTGGTTGTGATGGGTATTTCCTCAGAAGGAGTAGTCAGAAAGTGGAAGGTTGCCAGTGCCTGAAAGTACTAACACTGCAGTTTGTTTTTATAACCCACTATTATTAGGCCTGGGCCAGAAAGCAAGCCAGGAGTGGGACAGAGATACTGAGGCTTGAAAAACAAGGAGAAAATCAACAATAATGCAAGAACAATAATGAGTCTTGCTCTAAAGGACCTTCCTTGTTTAACTGACTCATTTAATTTGGATCTATCTTAGACTTGCTTTCCTTTTGTAAACTAGAAGAGAAAAGGTGAACGAGAAGAATCAAGCGACAGCATTCACCTTTCTTACCTTTTAGTTGCGTCATTTCTGCCAGTCTGCAGTTCTCAAAAGAACACCAAGGCCACTCGCTTTCAGAACACATTATCAGCTAAATGACCTCAGAGGTGCCCAGTGTACTTTTAGCAATAGCATTTGTGAACTATTCCCTCCGAGGCTTAAAGAGGCAGAGACTTAGTAATGCATAAGTGTACAGACTCTGTTTAACCAAGATATCACACTAGAATTAAAAGCCCCTTTCACAGGTTAGTCAGTTCATTACAAACATGATTACAGCAACACTAATTTCTTTAAATGGACATACACTTTATTTCCAGTTAGGGGATATTTTAATGAAGTAGAATGAATGTGAATTTGTATTAAGTTCCACTTTTATAAGTTAGTAAGAAATTATTTAGGCCTTTCCAAATAAGTGTAAACATTTCTTTGCTGTACTTCAAAAACGTAAATTTCTTTCTTTCTTTACACTGTTTTATTCTTTACACCGGTAGGCTGATTGCCTTATTGGCCCCCTGTAACTAAGAAAAACACAGTCACATTCTATAAGACACACAAACTCTCACTTGCACTAGTGTGTTTGTGTTAGTAGCTCTTGGGGGTTCCCTTCAGGACTCCTATTATATTGTAATTGAGTACTCTGTTCTTACCCCTACCTTTAACATTCTGAAGAACACAGAGTAACAGGGACAAATGGTGCAATTAAGAAAAGTTATATGAATTTATTCTTCATAAGGCAACATTCTTAATGGCTTTACAGCATGATCGATTTATGCCATAACAATAAAATATTTACAAGCCCCAATATATTTAAAAACATTCAAATTACATTGTTATCAATTAGCAGCAGACACTGCGAGGTTTTAGCTAGGAGGGTCACAGAGTAAGATTGCATATCCATTATTCACTTTTGTTTCTTTTCTTTTTCTTTTTCTTTTTTTTTTTTACAAATCTTTCCTTCTTGTGTTTGTCTGTTTAATGGGCTTTCTGTCCAGTCCTTTTGGATGCATCCTAAATGACAGGGTGATTAAAGGAGAGTGCCCCTCTCCCCTCATACACTCACAAAAACAAAAACAACATAGTGACCCCGCCTATCCATAGGTCAAGGTGTGCACAGGCCAAAGGTTGTGTTGCAACCGAAGCCCCATAAAACAAAGTGCATCTATGCACATAATTATCACATCAAAATGGCACATGCACACACAATCCCACAAGGGCGCACGCACATAAATCATGCAGACGTGCAGGCGCACAGGCTCATGATATGTGTACTGCAGCTACACGACACATGCACAAAAAAAAATGCACACATATAGTAAGACAGGTGTTCGGTGTCGGTGTTTGCACACATGCTTTTCCAGGACACACACCTGGCCAATAATCAGCATCATTAGACACATACCCACTGATCACAGTCAACAGTGTGTTGCTCATGAACATGTTTAAAACATCAACCCACAATGTATTTATGATTTATTAAAGAAAATATGTGATATACGTTGTTATAATAATATAATTATAACCTTGCATCTTTCAGCAATGCAGCACAAAGTGCTTCACAAAATTTAGTAAAACACACTTAGTAAAATGCAAGGTAAAAACAAAAATGTACAAAGTAGTAAAAGCAAGTTTATACAAATGAGTTCTTAAACGAGACTTAAAAACAGACACAGATTCAGCAGATCTAATATCCCAGGGCAGGCTGTTCCATAATCATGGGAACTTCACTATGAAAGCTCTATCACCTTTAGTTTTGTATCTGGATCTTGGAACCGCCAACAGTTCATGACAACAAGATCTAAGAGGTCTAACTGTTTTAAAGGTCTTAAAAGTTATGTTAAATAGTCAGGTGCCAAACCATATAATGCTTATATGTAATTAATAAAATCTTAAAATCAACCCTAAAATGAATTGGTAACCAATGCAAGGAAGCTAAAACTGGAGTACTATGATTAAAGACCTTTTCATGTCAAATTTCTAGCTAAAGTGCATTGATTTAGAGTTAAAACTGAAGCCAGAGGGCACTTTTAGCATCAATCTTTGATGCTTTGGGAGTGAGAACATGATGATTAAGTGCTGACTCAATCTGACTTTATTTTTAAACCATGACCAATTATAAAAACCTGTTTTATTAGAATTTAACTGCAGAAAATGACATGCCATCCAATTTTTTATTTCAGCTATACACTCTTGAAGAACATTTAAATAAGACAGATCGTTGGGATTCAATGAAAAGTATAACTGTTGGTCATCTGCGTAACAATTCAATTTATGTAATATTTTCGAATCACAGAACCAAGAGGTAACATATATAGAGGAAACAATATTGGCCCAAACAGGGGTCCTTGCGGAACACCAACATTTATTGTTGAAGAGTAGGACATCTAAAATCCAACAGATACAACACATTTCCTGTTCGACAAATAGGAACAAACCAGTCTAAAGCCACCCCAGATATTCCCACCCATCTCTTCAATGAGTCAATTAAAACTAAATGATCAACTGTATCAAACGCTGCGGTTAAATCAACCAACACTCAAACGGAACACTCTCCAGCATCCTCCACCATCAGTAAGTCATTTGGAACCCTAAGAAGGGCAGTATCTATGTTGTGATTTTCTCTAAGACCTGACTGAAATTTCTCAGAGATATTGTTATACTTCACCACCTCCAACAGTTGCTTAGCTACTGCTTTCTCTATTATCTTTGAGATAAAATGTCATTTAGAGATTGGTCTTTAGTTATTAGCAACCAAAGGATCTAACAAGGGCTTCTTCAGAAGTGGTTGAACTATCGCCTGGGATGTTTGCAAATGGTGCATGTAATTTTAGCACATAGTCTTATTACTGAACAAGATCTCCCAGCTTTCCTCCATGTCTGTTTTTAATAGACAAGTTAAAATGTCCAGAAGCGTTATGTTAAAGCATCATCACATAGCCTATACAAATCTGTTAATTCTACCATTCACATCACCTTGTTCTGCAATGCTGCAGCCATAACCCCTGTGTCCACAAGTATAAGTAAATGTTTCACCACCTTTGACAACCAATTGTCTTGAGTGTGTGTGCGCGCAGAGGCGCGCGCGTTCTTCCTGCTGTGGGAATTAATGCCATTTCACATGGGTATTATTAGAGGTGGGCATGATGACTAAACTTAGCTTCATTCTTTAAATTATTCATTCAGTGTGGACAAAATAGAAATGGCAACAAATAACCAGACCGACGCAGAAAATGCCAAAATAAGAAGGAAAATAGCATTGTAAACGACGAGACGGAGACGTTTGAGAGCGATGGCTTCCGTTGCCGGGAGCGAGATTGTTTCCTTGCTGTGGAAAAAGAGCCGGACATGGGGGGAAAAAATTGTTGAGGGTTAAAGAGAAAGAAATAAAGTCTACATGTCTACAATCAATGCACCCCTCCTCCCCCATGTCGCCGCAGTCTCTCTGGCTGTAATTTACGACCCCTCGCTTTGGCACACACCTCACGGCAAAGGCCCGTTAAACAACGGGATCTTGGCGGCAGCTCGTTTTGCGCAGTACATATAAGATGTGAATTTATTGTGTTTCACTGAAAATTGGCGCGGGAAATGGTGACGTTGAGCACATGATAGAGATTCATGCCTTAAAGTCTTCTTTCGATCTGAGGTGAACTACAGTTGAAGAATCTCTGTCATATTTACATTTCTGATTATTTTATTTTATTGTATTTATTTTGACGCGAATGGCTTCGTTGCTGTTCTTAGTGGCCTCTCCTTCCCCTTCAAATTTGAATCCTGATAAGTTATTGATTGAAGCTCTGTGTCATTGTTGAATCTGCTTATTACAAGCCAGAAACACCAGAAATTGCAGTGTGTGTGTGTGTGTGTGTGTGTGTGGGCGGGTTTGGGTGGTTTACCAGGACATTTTTTTAGGTTACAAACTGGTAATTACAAGGATATTATGCTATAAATGTGGTTTATGAGGACATTCCTAGTGTCCCATAATTCAAGTCACTTAAAAAACATACTAAACAAAGTTTTTTTTGAAAATGTAAAAATGCAGGAAGTTTCTTTTTTTTTTTTTTTTTTTTTTGAGGGTTAGGTTTAGGGGTAGGATTAGGGTTAGGGGATAGAATCTATAGTTCATACAGTATAAAAATCATTATGTCTATGGAGAGTCCTCAAAAGGATAGCTGCTTCAACGTGTGTGTGTGTGTGTGTGTGTGTGTGTGTGTGTGTGTGTGTATTCATCTGTCATCAGGGAGGCCAGAACTTTGGGGTCAAGTCCAGGTTTTTCCAACCCCCAGTATCCCTCCCGCTCTCCTCCGCTCCAGAGAGATGGACGGAATCAGGGAGAGGCGTGAAGGGATGGGGAGGAGAGGACATGAGCCTGGAGTGATAGATTGACGCAGAAGACAAGGAACAGTGGGAATGGATATTATGGACAAAAACAGTTTACTTTTACATTTTACGGCCAAATGTGTTCGGAAAAGGTAGAT
The DNA here is from genome assembly GCF_019703515.2 of Myxocyprinus asiaticus. NCBI lineage: Eukaryota > Metazoa > Chordata > Actinopteri > Cypriniformes > Catostomidae > Myxocyprinus > Myxocyprinus asiaticus. The sequence goes on along the minus strand of NC_059371.1, from coordinate 15,883,658 downwards.
TTCTCTGTTGAAGTTTGATTTGTCAGTCTTAAGGGTAAAGATTATGTATTCTATGGCTAAATATCCTTTTTTCCACTCAGTCATTATAGGGAATCTTATCAAATATACAATTAACATATCACTACATTTGGGGGCATGGGGACCTCTTTAAGTTCCTTAAAGAAGTAGTAGGCCTTCTCCAAAAAATCAGTATGACATTCTTTCTTCTGTGGAACACAAATGTAAATTTTTCAAAAGTCTTCGCAGAAATGTATTTGCATTACTGTGAATAAATGAATAACTCAAAAAAGGACAAAAAAGCACCTTAAAACATGCAGTATATTCCAAGTCTTCTGAAGTGATGCAACCACGTTGTTTGATGAACTGAACAAAATTAAAGATGTTGTTCAATCTCCAATCATATCATATCATCAATAAAGTGCACAAATCAAATATGGCTGATACGTTGATAACATCAAACCTAATTTGTTCTCATCGCGTCTCATGACCAAACGTTCAATGTTTAATCACAAGAGAGTGAGTAAATACTGAATTGTTTTGTTTTTTTTTTTTGTTTTTTTTTTTACTATTCCTTTAACGTGTGCCTCCATTTTTCAAATATTTCAAATATTTCCATGCATATTATACAGTGGCAATAGACTGATCATTTGGCTTTTGTGTCTCTATTAACTTGACTGATGTAAGTTAAGATGTTATGCCACCATGTGACCTTATTGTACTGTAACTAATGTTCATCATGGCACCCTGTTTTTGTCTGTCCCTCTTTTTCTGTTTCTCTCCTCTGGTGAAGTGTGGAGTGACGTGGACCAGGACTGCTCTCTTTCTCGCTCTGTCATCTCCAGAGTGCCAGGCGGTTCAGGCAGGGTGAGAGACGTTGCTGGGCTGTGTGTTATTCTTAATGTCGACCTCCTGCGGGGAGCAGCAGTCAGCACAGCTAGTTATATGCACAGCATCATGGGCTTGTCAATCAATTCATGTCAGCTAATCACACGCCCTTTTTGTCTCAAACACATGCTCTCACATGCACACACTAGAACACACACACACACATAGAAATACATATACATTTCAAAGAAGTATTTGGACACTTGGAAGTGAATATTAGATATTGGAGATGACTAAACTAGAGCTGTTTCATTCCTGAGTCATTATTTTACAGCAATAATCCATGTGCAGATAATAACCATTAGGGCAATGCCAAAGGATACCACACACACTCATGCAAACCCTTTGAAAAATGTATTATCCCAAGCAACCTGTCTATATGGCTTGTTAAAGCAATAAGCCACAAGAGGCTTCTTACTTTATCTCTGCTCAGCATTGTGCCTATAAGAACACATGCTAAAATCACTGTAACACACCGACTGGAGTGACTTATTGCTTTTATAAATTGGCTGCAACAGCAAAATGATAAAAGACCAATGTTCAAGTCTAGTCAAGTCATTTTTATTTGTATACAGTAGTGCTTTTCACAATACACATCGTTTCAAAGCAGCTTTATAAAAGATCATGCTGTAATGCCTTAAATGTCTTAAGAGTCCCCATTGATCAGCTACATTCAAAAACTTCATTGAAAATCATGCCTTATTGTTTTTGTCTTAAAGGAATAGTTCATATAATAATAATTTACTCACCCTCATTCCATTCCAGATATGTGATTTTCTTTCTTCTGCAGAACACAAATGAAGATTTTTAGAAGAAAATCTCAGCTCTGTAGGTCCATACAATACAAGTGAATGGCGACCAAAATTTTGAAGCTCCAAAAAGCTTTTCTTTCTTTTTTTTTTTTTTTTTTTTTTGGCATGGTGACATTCCATTAGGAACTTTTTCATGAGTGGAATGAACTTTGACCCTGCCCTGGTCAGCTGAACTTTAGCCCACTCATTAATTTATAGACTCTGTGCCATCTGATTGGTACTGCACTGATGATGTCACCCCTTAAACAGCAGCACTAAATTATAATCATAGCCGTCGTAAAGACAAGGGCCTGCTGCACATGTGGAATTCTTTTCTCTCTTTTTTTGCCTTCTCTTCTCTTATTATCTCTCCCCCTCTCCCCTCTTCATCGTCTCTATGCAGGATTTCCTTATGTTCCTGTCTCTGTCTGTCTGTCTATTTCTTTTCTCTTTGTCTGTTATTCATGTTCTTTCATTCAGTTAATCTCTTATCCCTCCTCATTCTGTTGTTTTTTGTCTCTCTTTTTCTCTGCTTCTGAACATGCACTTTGGATAACCCTGTTCATAGACCCACCACTGCACTTTGCAGATAGATGCATCCTATTTATTTTACTGTAAGAACACAGCAGATGCAGGGAGCAAGAGAGAGAGAGAGAGAGAGAGAGAGAGAGAGAGAGAGAGAGAGAAAAAGACAAATTCTGGTGGGTTAAATCCAAAAGAAGTAGGCTGAAAGTGAGTGTTGTACAGTGTGTGTGTGTATGCATGTGTCTTACGACTGCATCTTCAAGAGAGCCTTCCTGATTTATAGAAGTGACTCTGAACCTTAAAATATTTTTAACCATGATTTGTTTGATTATGTGGGGGAGTAGAGAGAGAGAGCTGGAAGTACTTTAATACCACATTCTCTATCCTGTTGTCTCTCGCTATGCCTTCACATACCCCTTGCTTTAACTCACAGACCCTACATCACTGCCTTTCCTACCCATTTAAGCTTGTATATTAAAGCGCTACTTCACAGAAACCACTGAATATTCGGTATCTCTGATCCAATCAGATTATTGATTAGTCTGAGGGTATGATGCCTTCTAGTCCTACTGGGAAGTTCCTCCTTGTGAATTCGGAAATTGTAATTATGAAGTGATTTTAGTCTAAATAAAGTGATCGTGCTGGGGAACTTTCTCTCTTTTTCACAATTTGCTGAATAATGAATAAGCCTCACACACAGTCAGTATTTTATTACACTGTTTTGGTTATGCCTCTTTCATCAGGCATTTAGAATGCTTTCATCTAAATGCCTGACAAAGGTTGAAAGAGCAAAGTGCTGCAATAATATACTAACTGTTTTGCAAGCTAATTGGTAGTGTGCAGGATTTTTATTTTCTCTTTAAATATCTCACAAATTAAGAAAGATTATTTTGCTAATGTAGCAAAATTAAGACAATACATGTCTTTATAAGTGATATAATATGTGTGGGTGAAAAATAAATCAATATTTAAGTATTTTTTTTACTATGAATCTACATTTTCACTTTCAGAATGTGAGATAATGTGGATTCAGAATTTGTAAAATTTAGCCTTCGTGTTGTACTATGGACTCATTTAAAAAAGCACAAAGTTAGCATAAAAGTAATCCACATGACTCCGTATGAAAGGAAAAGAATCAATAAATCATATTTGCACAACAGCCCAGTAGGTGGCGATATGCATGAAGAATACAAATCTGCAAAAATCAGATGAAGAAGAACTCTCTCGAACGTGCACAGGAGGGGAGGTTGAAGTGGAGATTTATAGTCAAAAAGGACTTCAAAATTGATCTGTTTCTCACCCACACCTATCATATCACTTCTAAATACATGGATTTAACCACTGTAGTCATACTGATTAATTTTATGCTGTCTTTATGTGCTTATTGGAGCTTCAAAGTTTTGGTCACAATTCACTTACAGATCTACAAAACCTGTAGATTTACGTCATCTCTGGCGACTAAGGCTTACGGTGCCGCTGGACAGGCTGCCTCCACACTGCATGTCATGGCTCTCCTGCAGGTGCACCAAGCCAAGGCGCTAAGAGAACCGCACAAGGGTAGTTCTGACCCAGGATTGATGCAGGAGCTGTGCTTGGTCACGGCGTGGTCTCTTGGGCAGGCAATATCCACCCTGGTGGTCCAGGAGCGCCACCTATGGCTCAACTTGGTCGGGATGAGCGAGGCTGACAAGGTACAGTTCCTTAACACCCCCGTCTCCCAGGTAGGCCTATTCGGCGACACCGTCGAGGATTTTGCCCAGCAGTTCTCGGCAGTTAATAAGCAGACGGAGGCTATTCAGCATATCCTGCCCCTGCGCGGATCAAGATCCTGCACGCCATATGCTCATTGCCAGGGGTGTCTCCCTGTGGCAACGACACTGGCTCCGCCGCAGCCCAGGCCAGCGGCCCGGCCCCGGCACAGAGCCACCCGCAGGAAGCAGACGCCCCCCGCCTCATGGCCTGCCCCTGAGATGGGCGACCCAGGCATGTGGAGACCTGCTGCAGGCCTAGAGATGGTAAGCAGACCACTCCATCCCCCGGAGGAGGGCCGGGAGGAGAGTCCTTTGTTGCCTTTTCTTTGATTCACCGCATGCCCGAAAGACTGCGCAAACCACATGTTCAGAAAAGGAGCGGTTTCCTCATTTCCTGGGTCACACACCCGGTGTTTACAGCCGTCGTTATTGCGATTGCAAGACACCACACATTTATGGCAGGCACGACGCTGCGGAGGCGGACCCCCACCCCAGCGTGCCCAGCTGCGGCACAACACACCCACCCGTGCGGTTGTGACGGATTACGAGGACGGTTCCCTCCTCCCCCATCGCTGACCAGTCCTATGGTGGGTACCCAGAGCCAGGTAAGTGCTTCAATGTCCCCAGACTCAGCATGGCCACGAGTTTGAGGTCCGAGCCACCTCAATGTGGCACCTCTGGCTACGCCCCGCCACGAGGCCCCACCCGCCGGTACATTTAACGCGATTGTCTCCTTGGTCCCCCTCGTCTGGAGCTTGGGGGCGTGGCATGCTGTAGAGCCTGTCCCTACAGCCGAGATGAAGAAGGGGTTCTACAGCCCCTACTTCATCATACCAAGGAAAGGCGGTGGGTTGCGGCCAATCCCGGACCTGCGAGTTCTGAACTGGGCCTTTCACAGACTCCCATTCAAGATGCTGATGTGGTAACGCATTTTAGCGAACGTCCAGCATCAGGATTGGTTCACGGTGGTAGATCTGAAGGACACGTATTTCAACGTCTCAGTTTCTCCTTGGCACAGGCCCTTTTTTCGGTTTGCCTTCGAGGGCTGGGCGCACCAGTACAAGGTCCTCCCCTTCGGTCGGTCCCTGTCGCCTCACATCTTCACGGAAGTCACAGAGGCAGCCCTTGCCCCAGCCTGGCTCTAGCTCACTCTCGAGACTTGTTGTGTGCACACAGGGACCTGGTGGACCTTCGGCCATTGATCCAGGGCAAGCACGTGTTGGTCCGGACAGACAACATGGCAATGGTAGCGTACAGTAGCCGCCAAAGTGGCTTGCACTCGCGTTGCATGTCGTTACGAGCCACTCACATCCCTCGTGATCTCGACAGCGCGGCAGATGCATTGTTGTGACAGGTCACGCTCAGAGGAGAGTGGAGACTCCACCCCCAGGTGGTCCAGCTGGATTGGAGTCGATTCAGTCAAGTGCAGGTAAGCCTGTTTGCTTCCTGGGAATCCTCCCACTGCCTGCTCTGGTACGCCCTGACCGAGGCTTCCCTTGGCACAGATACGCTGGCACACAGCTGGCCCCGGGGGCCGTGCTAGTATGCGTTCCCCCCAGTGAGCCTACTTGCACAGACCCTGTGCAAGGTCAGGAAGGACGAGGAGCAGGTCATCCTAGTGGCACCCTACTGGCCCACCCAGACTTGGGTCTCAGACCTCACACTCCTCGCGACAGCCCCTCCCTGGCGAATTCCCCAGAGGAGGGTTCTCCTCTCTCGGGGACGGGGCACCATCTGGCACCCATGACCAGACCTCTGGAATGTTCATGTCTGGCCCTTGGATGGGACACGGAAGACCTAAGTGGCCTACCATCCGCAGTGGTAGACACGATCACTCAGGCTAGGGCTCCCTCTATGAGGTGCCTGTATGCCTTGCAGTGGCGTCTGTTTGCTAAGTGGTGTTCTTCCCGACGCAAAGACCCCCAGAAATGCGCAGTCTGGTCAGTGCTTTCCTTCGTGCAGAAGAGGCTGGTGGGGTGGCTGTCCCCACCACCTTGAGGGTGTACGTGGACACTATGGCAGTGCACCACAATGCAGTTGATGGTAAGTACTTAGGGAAGCATGACCTGATCATCAGGTTCCTTAGAGGTGCGTGGAGGTTGAATCCTCCCAGACCATGCCTCATTCCCTCATGGGGTCTCTCCGTGGTCCTGTGGGGGAGCCCTGTTTGAGCCCTGGAGTCAGTTGAGCTAAAGGCAGTCTCTTGAGGACTGCCCTCCTAACTGAACTCACATCCATCAAGAGGGTAGGGGACCTGCAGGCATTCTCTGTCAGTGACGCGTGCCTGGAGTTCAGTCCGGAATTCTCTCATGTGGTCCTGAGGCCCCAACCGAGCTATATGCCCAAGGTTCCCACGAACCCGTTTAGGGATCAGGTGGTGAACCTGCAAGCAAAGCTGCCCCAGGAAGAGGCAGACTCAGCCTTTTCGTTGCTGTGTCCGGTGCGTGCTTTGCACATCTACTTGGATCACACGCAGAGTTTTAGAGGCTCTGAGCAGCTCTTTGTCTGCTTTGGAGGACAGAGGAATGGAAGCGCTGCCTCAAAACCCACTGGGTCATTGACGCCATTGCTTTGGCATACCACGCCCAGGACATACCGCCCCCCTTTGGGCTTCAGGCACACTCCTGGGCCCCGACCAATGGCGCCTCTTTGGCAGACATTGGTAGAGCAGCGGGCTGGGCAACACCCAATACCTTCGTGAGGTTCCTCAATCTCCGGGTTGATCTGGTTCGTTTCGTGTGTTGTCAGGTACGAACAGGTAAGTTGGCAGGACAACTGGCCAGGTGTACCGCTTGCATATAGTGCCTTTCCCCTCCTGGAGGGGGAGCCGTGCACTTGTTACCCCTCAGCCGAGGTCGTGGACCCTGGATGTCCATCCTCCTTAGCCCTGTGGCAGGCGAGTTTGCGGAGAAACTTGATGCCGGCCTAGTACGTGTGCTATTAGGCCCTTTACTGGGGTAGGTGCTCCACATACACTGGTTGCCTGTTTCTAACCCTGTGTGATGTATCTTCCACGAGATGGTTTCCCTGTTGGTAAACCCACATCTTCCTTGGGCAGAGTTTCCCTCTGCCACCGGTTGCTGTGTTTGTAGAGCTCCGTCCCCTCTGGGTAGGACCTACCACCGGGACTTCTACACATGCGACACTGCCGGCAAGACTCGGTAAGTCCATGTGACGTATTTTCATACAATTGCCTCCCCTTCGGGCAGGATGTGGTCTCCACGGTGTCTTCCCCTTGGGAATGGATACCCCCGACGTGGACATTTATGGCCCCCAGCTGAACGATTTAAAAAAATTTTGGAGAGAAAAAAAAGAAGAGAAGAGGCCATGGCTGGGGTGGCCTGTCCCCATTTTGGGCAGTCGACTTGTCCCTGAGGTGCGGGGGACCGTACAACGCTCATAGGAGCATTGGGGGAGGTTACGTGACGGCCAGGTGTGCTGGCTACGAGGCACGCAATGGTTTGCCCATCTCGCACCGCCAGTCCACGTAACACAGTTCAGCTAGTTGTGGCGTTTCGATAGCATTGCATTTTACTCTGTTGTTGTGTTTGAGTTTCCCAATAAGTAATTATGTTTTATTTGTGCTGTTGTAGGGCTTTACTGGTTGTTTAGATCAGTATTACTATCAGAAATAATTAATAATTATTTCTTTAGTTATTAATTAATATTTAAATTAATTAATTGAATCTAACTCATTAAAACCTCATATGGGGCTCCAGTAAATGTAGTGTGCTATGTTTAGGAGCGGGTTTGGTTATTAGCAATAATTAATAATTATCAAAGATAATTATGAATTATTAAAATCAATAGAACATTGATGAGAATCAATGTTAACTTTTTTTAATCCTTTAAATCAGCAACTATAAAAGATAATCACTAATCATTAACATCGATGAAACATTAATTAAAATTAACACTAGCTTACTGATCATTCAAATTCAACAATCATCAAAGATAATTATCAATTATCAAAAATCAATAGAATATTAATAAGGATTAATATTGACGGGGCACCACCCTGGAATCAGGGACTAATAACCAGATAGTATAACAGTCTCAATATTAGATTGTTTTCTTAGGAAAATCAACATCCGAAGAATATCAATTTTCGGGAAAAAAAACAATGAATGAAGGCTTGAATCCGAGCACTGACATCCTGTCAGCATGTGACACAGGTGTATGCAAAACAAACCAAAACACTTCTCTTTGAAATATAACAAAGTTTATTTATGCAGTAATATCAATTAATAATTAATACAATGCAGTCAATAAACTTCCGACTTACAACTACAAACTAAACAGTGATATAATTAAATATGGAAATCAAAATAATCATATAACACATGAGGGTGTGTGTGTGAGAGAGAGAGAGTGTGTGTGCATGTGTGTAAGGAGGGACGTGCACAAAATGGCGGACGTGACTCTCGTGGAGTGTATGTCATGCGAGACTTCCGGCCAGAGAATATGGCCGCGAATGTGGGCGGAGAGAAAACAGTCAATGGCGTCTACCAGTTACCGCGTGTATCCGCTTGTACGCCATTGCTTTGGGACAAAGCAGAGCTTTATCACGAAGCTATCTACTAGCCAAAAATGTGTGTGAGAATGTTTGTGAGGGGTCGCATGTGTGTGTGGTTAGTACGAGAGAGAGAGAGAATTAAGTGACAGCCCCAAAGCCGGTTTCGTGATCGTGGGAGAGAAAGCAGCTGTTAGTTTATCACTCAGAGACGCGGTGGACGGCTCGTAAACCATCCAGCGGTCTTTGATTCTTTAATTGATAAACTCAGTGTGCCGGTCTCACCCGCGATGGCGGAAATGCACAACAGTCCAATGTGGTTGGACTACAATACAGCAAATCTCATTCGTGATAATTAAATACCTTGAGTATTAGCCGCAATGAGCGGACTCGGTGGTCCGTAAACTGTACAAGCAATAACCCTGATACACAAGAATAACACACTATAATATTCTATCTCTGCCCAGATGTAAACCTCTTACTTCGTATGAGGACATAGAATGTGTGTTCATCTGTCCTTTAACTCCGAATCGGTTCCTCGAGGCTCGGGTGATGACGGGAGGCCGTTTCCTCGCTCTGTCGGCGGGCGGTACGGCTGCTGATTCTCAGCGGGCTGGCGGAGAAATCAGCTTCGTCGAGTTGATTGAAGATGGAAGAGAAATCTTTAATCTCTTCACTTCTGCAGGCAAATGGATGAAGATGTGGATTGCTCAGCAGTCTCCTTCGGATCCGTTAGAGTGTTTGGTGGAACGCAGAGTAATCTCAACTCGTCCAGCAAGATGGAGATTGTATGGCCACAGTTTCAAGTCGTACGTTACTTCCTTGTGCCACGAGGCTACACCTGAGAGCAGCGATGAGTTGCGTCTATGCACGGTGAGCAAAGTTGCTGGAAGCAAATCCCGGAAGCATTTCAGAGGTATTTCTATTCCTTATGATGTCATGGTTGAGGTGCGTTCTGTCGTGTGCCTCATCCAATAGGAGTTGAGAGTTCGATTCTTTAGTGAGCAAGGCTTCATGGGATTTGTAGTCTGTTTTGGACTCCCTTTGTTTGATTTTGGCGTGGTTTTTATCAGTAAGATTTATTACTTGGTATGTGGGCCTGAGTTAGGTTTCACGACTGTGTTAGGCCTGCCTTTGTTTTCTATCTGAATACATGAGGCCCAACACTGTAATTGTGCTGTAAAAATCTAATTAGTTTAGCAGTATTGTTCTGGTCCAGGTCTCCAGTGTGATGATGGTTATTAGATGTTGGTGAAGCATCAGGACTAAAGCTCCGGACCAACTGAGAGAGGGGATTGGCTTCTTTGCTGATCTCTTGGTATTGTAGGGCTTTATAATGGAATGAGTGGGGGTCACTGAGTTTTAGATGTTTCCAGAATTTGATTGCACGTTTTTGTATTTTTATAATTAGTGGATATTTGCCTAATTCTGCCCTGCATGCATCATTTGTTATGTGCCGGTGTACTTGTAGAATGTTTTTACAGAATTCTGTATGCTGGGTCTCAATTGGATGTTCTTCCCATTTGGTGAATTCTTGATTTGGATTTGTCAGTGGACCCCACACCTCACTGTCATACAGGGCAATCGGCTTAATCGGGGTATCTCTATAGGACATTGTCTTTGTATGGCATAGAAGGCACTGCAAGCTTTATCTCTCAGTTCATTCACTGCAGGGTGAAGGTTTCCAGTGGAAGTGATTTTAAGTCCTTGATGATTGTAGTGTGATGAGAGTATTATTTGGTTATTTCCTAATGTGAATATTTGTTGTGTTCCCTGGGATCTGGATCTTTTCTGGAAGGTGATGATTTTAGTTTTATTTAGGTTTATCTTTGATTGCCATCTCTAGTACTTCCAGTTGTTTAGTTATTTGATTTTGCTTACCATTTGTGCCAGTTTCTACTTTATTAAATAATGTTTGGAAATGTGTTTCCCATATTTCTCCATTTGGATTGGCAGTTCTTCCTGGTCATTTTTTTTTTATTTATTTATTTATTTTTTGTTGTTGTTGTATTGAGTGAATTCTCGATTATTGTCAGTTGCTTTTGGGTGTATTGTGCTTTTTTGGTTCTAAGTGTATGTTTGTATTGTTTTATATTGTTTCTCTCTCTCTCTCTCTCTCTCTCTCTCTCTCTCTCTCTCTCTCTCTCTCTCTCTCTCTCTCTGTCACTTACTGTAATGGCATTTCTTGAGTTTGATAAGCTCATCTCTGCTGGCCTTATGATGTTGATGCACAGACAAAGGGCAACTGCAGCATTCTTCTGAAGCAGAAGTTTAACACAAGCTCAGATAACAGAGGTATTTACAACACACCTCTTTGTTACCTCAAAGAAAATGTCCAGAATCTTACAGAGCATATAAACTAATACTACATAACACAACATGGTAGAGAGCATTTACGCAACAACCAATTAAGCTTATTGTATCGAAATAATTTGGATAAAATTGTTGATTCGTAAAGTGTTAAAAGTTAAAGGAAATGAAAGCAGAGGACAAAGCAAGATTTATAAAATGGATACAACAACAGATTTCAATTTATTTTTTATTTTTATTTTTATTTTTATTTTTTTGTTATATAAAGATATTAAAACTGACTTAACTGACCATAACAGACCATAACTTCATAAATTCATTTTTGGTAATTTTCAAATGCCTTTTATATACAGTTGTTTTTCAGCCTTTTCCAAAACCCAGACTTTTAATATGGAATGTTCAAATCCTCTGTACTGTAATACAGTAATATAAATTACTACATTTAAACATCATAGTTACTTGCGTAACCTCCATTCCCTTATGGAAGGAACGAGACGTTGTGTCGATGTAGTGACACTAGGGGTCACTCTTGGGAGCCCGAGACACCTCTGGTCTTTGATAAAAGGCCATTGAAAATTGGCGAGTGGTATTTGCATGCCACTCCCCCGGACATACGGGTATAAAAGGAGCTGGCATGCAACCACTCATTCAGGTTTTATGCTGAGGAGCTGAGACAAGGTCCGGCCATTTCAGCGGGTAGTCAGCATTGTGGCAGGAGGGACACAACATCTCGTTCCCTCCATCAGGGAATGGAGGTTACGCAAGTAACCATGACATTCCCTATCTGTCACTCACTCGACGTTGTGTCGATGTAGTGACACTATGGTTCCCTATACAAAACGCCGCAATTGGCCGAAATGTGTTACGTGAACTGGCGGTGTGTGACAGGAAGACAACTGTGTGCCTCGTAGCCAGCGCACCAGGCCGACACGTAACCTCCCCCAACATAGTTATGAGTGTCGAACGGCCCTTTGGGGACAAGTCGACTACCCAAAAGATAGAGACAGGCTAGCCCAGTCGTGGCCTCTTTTCCCCTTCTTTTTTTCCACTCCCTAAAAAAAGGGGGAATATCTGACTGGGCTGACCAGGTCTAGTCGAGGGGTGTCCCTCCCAAGGGGAGGACACTGCGGAGACCACACCTCGCCCAGAGAGAGGGGGGGATATTTAAGTGGAAAATACGTCACATGGTCTTGCCAAACTATGTCGGAAGTATGTCATATGGAGAAGTCTCATGGTAGATCCTACCCAACAGGGGAGGAGTTACTACAAACACAGAGACTGTGGCAGAGGGGGCTCTGCCCAAGGAAGACGCAGTTTGCCAACAGAGAAACGAATTAGCGGAAGATATACATCGCATGGGGTTACCTTACAGGGAACCGCCACATGTGGAGCACCTACCCCAGAACAGGGCTCTTAGTTAGCACGTGTACTGGGCCGGCAGTGAGTCTCTCCGGAAACTCGACTGCCACAGGGCTCGGAGGAAGTCAACCAGGGAAAATAGTTTGTGAACATTACTGGGAATTAATGGTGCACGTCTTCAGCTCAGAGGAGGTGAAAGGCACTATGTGCAAGCAATACACCCGGCCAGCTATCCTGGGATTATCCGCTTTTTTTGCGTGCCACTACCCGGGACGAAACCGGTTCCACCCAGAGGTTGTAGAACCTCGCAAAGGTGTTGCCCAGCCCGCTGCTCTGCAAATGTCTGTTAGAGAGGCACCCCTGGCCAGGGCCCAGGAGGCCGCTACACCCCTGGTAGAATGGGCTCATAGCCCTATCGGGGGCGGCACGTCCTGGGCGTAATATGCCATAGCTATGGCGTCAGTGAGCCAGTGGGTGATCCTCTGCTTGGAGACAGCACTTCCTTTCCGCTGTGCACCAAAGCAGACAAAGAACTGCTTAGAGATCCTAAAGCTCTGCGTGCAATCCAAACAGATGCGTAAAGCGCGCACCGGACACAGCAACGACAGGGCTGGGTCTGCCTCCTCCTGGGGCAGCACTCGCAGGTTCACCAACTGGTCCCTAAAAGGGGTCATGGGAACCTTGGGCACATAGCCTGGTCGGGGTCTCAAGATCATGTGAGAGTAGCCCGGACTGAACTCCAGACACGTTTCGCTGACAGAGAATGCTTGCAGGTCTCCTACCCTCTTGATGGAAGTGAGCTCAGTCAGGAGGGCAGTCTTCAAGGAAAGTTCCTTAAGCTCAGCTGACTTCAAAGGCTCAAAGAGGGCTCTCTGTAGACCCTTAAAAACTACAGAGAGGTCCCATGTGGGAACGAGGCGTGGTCTGGAGGGGTTCAGCCTCCTGGCACCTCTCAGGAATCTGATGATCAGGTCATGCTTCCCTAAGGACTTACCATCCACTGTGTCATGGTGTGCTGCTATAGCAGCAATGTACACCTTCAAGGTGGAAGGGGACAGCCGCCCTTCCAACCTCTCCTGCAGGAAGGAAAGCACCGATCCGACTGCGCATCTCTGGGGTCTTCCCTTCGGGAAGAACACCACTTAGCGAACAGATGCCACTTAAAGGCATACAGGCACCTCGTAGAGGGGGCCCTAGTCTGAGTGATCGTGTCTACCACTGCGGGTGGTAGACCGCTTAGGTCCAGATTCCAGAGGTCTGGTCGCGGGTGCCAGATGGTGCCCTGTCCCTGAGAAAGAAGGTCCTTCCTCAGGGGAATTTGCCAGGGGGGGCTGTTGCGAGGAGTGTGAGGTCTGAGAACTGGGTGGGTCAGTAGGGTGCTACCAGGATGACCTGCTCCTCATCCTCCCTGACCTTGCACAGAGTCTGTGCAAGTAGGCTCACTGGCAGAAATGCATATTTGCGCAGGCCGGGGGGCCAGCTGTGTGCAAGCGCATCTATGCCGAGAGGTGCCTCGGTCAGGGCGTACCAGAGCGGGCAGTGGGAGGATTCTTGGGAGGCGAACAGGTCTACCTGTGCCTGTCCAAATCAACTCCAGATTAGCTGGACCACCTGAGGGTGGAGTCTCCACTCTCCCCTGAGGGTAACCTGCAGTGACAGCGCGTCCGCTGCAGTGTTGAGGTCGCCCGGGATGTGAGTGGCTCGCAGCGACTTGAGGTGCTGCTGACTCCAGAGGAGGAGACGGCGGGCGAGTCGTGACATACAGCGAGAGCACAGACCGCCTTGGTGGTTGACATGTGCTACCATTGCCTTGTTGTCTGTCCGAACTAACACGTCCTTGCCCTGGATCAATGGCCGGATCCTCCGCAGGGCGAGCAGAATTGCCAGCAACTCGAGGCAGTTGATGTGCCAACGCAGCCGCTGGCCCGTGACTGTTGCAAACAGCGCCCCAGCCCGTTTTGGAGGCATCTGTCATGACCATGATGTGCCTGGAGACCTGCTCTAGGGGAATGCCTGCCCGTAGAAACGTGAGGTCGGTCCAAGGGCTGAAAAGACGGTGACAGACCGGTGTGATGACCATGCGATGTGTCCCGTGGCACCATGCCCATCTCGGGACTCGAGTCTGAAGCCAGTGCTGAAGCGGTCTCATATGCATCAACCCGAACGGGGTGGCCACCGCTGAGGATGCCATATGCCCCAGGAGCCTCTGAAAGAGTTTCAGTGGAACCGCTGTTCTCTGTTTGAATGCCTTCAAACAGGTCAGCACCGACTGTGCACTCTCATTCATGAGGCACGCTGTCAATGAGACTAAGTCCAACTCCAAACCGAGAAAAGAGATGCTCTGAACCGGGACGAGCTTGCTCTTTTCCCAGTTGACCCGAAGCCCTAATCGGCTGAGGTGCGAGAGCACCAAGTCCCTGTGTGCACACAACATGTCCCGAGAGTGAGCTAGGATTAGCCAATCATCGAGATAGTTGAGAATGTGAATGCCCATCTCCCTTAACGGGGCAAGAGCTGCCTCTGCGACCTTCATGAAGATGCGAGGGGACAAGGACAGACCAAAGGGGAGAACCTTGTACTGATACGCCTGACCCTCGAATGCAAACCGGAGGAAGGGTCTGTGTTGAGGTAGAATCGAGATGTGAAAGTACGCGTACTTCAGGTCTACCGCCGCGAACCAATCTTGATGCCGAACGCTCGCCAAAATGCATTTTTGCATCAGCATCTTGAACGGGAGTCTGTGTAAAGCCCGGTTCAGTACTCGCAGGTCCAAGATTGGCCGCAACCCACCGCCTTTTTTTGGTACAATGAAGTAGGGGCTGTAAAACCCCTTCTTCATCTCGCCCGGAGGGACAGGTTCTATGCAAGGTAGCAGCATTTCGTCCTTCACCAAGGTGAAGTGGATACCGCTGAACCTGGGTGGATGCCTTGTGAACACAATTGCGTAGCCGAGTCGGACGGTCTGGACCAGCCATCATGACGGATTGGAAAGCGCAAGCCGCGCATCTAAGTTCCGCATAAGGGGGACCAAACGGACAACCTTGTCGGACGTACCGGCAGGTGGGGCCTCGCGGCGGAATGGAGCTCGAGGTGCCACACCATGTCGTGGCTGTGCTGAGTCTAGGGACATCGAAGCACTTACCTGGCTCCTTGTGACCACCCCTGGAACAGCCTGGGACGGGGGAGGAAGAGACCTGTCCTCGCAACCCGTGGAGACTGTCACATCAGGGGCTGATGTGTGCCACAGCTGGGCATGCAGGGGCGGGGAGACCGCCGCTGGAGCGGCAATCTTGCAAGGGTTAAAAGGTGGACGGTGGTCATGATGACGACTGTGCACACCAGGTATGTGACCCAGGGAAGGAGGAAACCGCTCTTTTGCTGAACTGTTGGGTACCGCAGCCACTTGGGAATGCTGTGAAATCAAATGAAAAGGCAACAAAAGATTCTCCACCCGGCCTTCCACCAGGGCATGGAGTTGTCTTACTACCAGCTCTAATGCAGTGGGTTTCGTCGACCCTGGGTTGCCCATCTCAGGGGCGCTTTGAAGCCCTTCTTGGGTTCTTGGCGGCCGGCCATGAGACGGGTGGCGTCTGCTTCCTGTGGGTGGCTCCACGCCGGGGCCGGGCCGAAGGGGCAGGCTGCGGCAGAGCCAGTGCAGTCACCGCAGGGGGACGCCCTTGGCGACGAGCAAACGGGGTGCGGGATCTTGAGCCGCGCCGGGGCAGGATATGCCGGATAGCCTCCGTCTGCTGCTTCACCGTCGAGAACTGCTGGGCAAAGTCCTCGACGGTGTCGCTGAATAGGCCACCTGGGAGATAGGGGCAGCAAGGAACTGTGTCTTGTCGGCCTCACCCAGCTCGACCAGGTTGAGCCAAAGGTGGCGCTCCTTTACCACTAATGTGGACATCGCCCGCCCGAGAGACCGCGCCGTGACCTTCGTCGCCCGGAGAGTGAGGTCGGTCGCTGAGCACAGTTCCTGCATCAGATCTGGGGCGGAACTACCCTCGTGCAGTTCTTTTAGCACCTTGGCTTGGTGGACCTGCAGGAGAGCCAGCAGCACTGTAGGCTTTGGCCGTCAGGGACGATGTGAACCTACAGGGCTTGGACGGAAGATTTGGACATCCACGCCAGGTGGTGGTGCTCTGCGGGCATAGGTGCACCGCGAGTGCCTTATCCATCGGGGGAATCGGCGTATAGCCCCTGGCCACCACGCCATCGAGGGTAGTGAGGGCAGGGGAACTGATAAATTGGGACCGGGCAGTAAAAGGTGCCTCCCACGATTTTGTCAGCTCCTCGTGCACTTCCGGGAAGAAAGGCACTGGAGTGGGGCATGACTGCTTTGAGCGGCGCCGCAAGCCCAGGAACCAATCATCGAGGGTTCAGTGGAGAGCAGAGGGTTCCACTCTAACCCAACGCTCGCGGCCGCCCGGGAAAGCTTGTCCATCATTTCCGCATCAGCCTGTGACTTGGCAATCGTCCCCGAAGGGGGCAGCCCAGCTGAGGCTTCTGCGTCCGATTGGACAAGCCCGCTCTCCGATTCTGCGCTCGAGAGCTCATCAGCTTCGCAGGCTCCGAACAAGAGGTCGAACTCGCTGTTAGACGAGCCAGCGGACTCATCCGGAAGCCCAATCAGGGCAGACGAGCGTGCTGGGGAATGGGAGGTCTGCGGGGGGATACCCGGTGGAGGCGGTCCCATTGGGGTCCCCAAATCGTCCCCAGTGCTAGCCGTGCTGGCCTCATACCCGTAGGTACGAAGGTACCCGTACAAAAGCAAGCCGCGACCGCAATGTTGCCATGGTCATGTTCTCGCAGTGAGAACATGAAACATCCACGAACGCTGTCTCCGTGTGAGTCGCGCCCAGACACGAAAGACAGCGATCGTGACCGTCTGAATTTGAAAGGTAACGACCGCAACCAGGAATAACACACAAACGGAAAGGCATCTTTAAAAAATGTGTCTTTAAAAAGACGTTCCGTGTGTGCCGCTGTTTTAGAGAAATATAATCTTTCAGGAAAATATACTCTCTTTTTTCTGCCGAAGCGCCCAGGGGCGTTCTCTGCAGTGCACCAGTGCAGAGGAGGGAGAAGCCGCTGAAATGCGCCATCAGATCCAGCAGTGGTGAATGAACAGTCAGCTCAGTAAACATCGACTGTTCAGCTCCGAAGAGAAAATCTGAATGAGTGGTTGCAGGCCAGCTCCTTTTATACCCCTATGTCTGGGGGAGTGGCATGCAAATACCACTCACCAATTTTCATTGGCCTTTCATCAAAGACCAGAGGTGTCTCGGGCTCCCAAGAGTGACCCCTAGTGTCACTACATCGACACAATGTTGAGTGAGTGACAGACAGGGAACTATGATACCCTAAACAAAGCATGAAATAAACAAACCATTTCAATATTTATTGTCATGGCATCATTTCCACAACACCACCACACAATTTTGCCCCTAATTAAGCTTTTCCAAAAGTGAATGTGTTTGTTAACCAAGTCAACAAAAGTGCCAGTGAAGAGCATGAGACAAGAGATGTATGAAGAAAAGAAAGAAAAATCAAGGTAAACGTCACCTGTGAGTAAAATATTTGTTCTTAATGCATATAATGTATGCATAATACCATATAATAAACCTAATAATATGTTTTAAATAACTGTAACAACAGTTATAATATGATATAATACTTACCTATTTATCGTTATAACATTTAAGAGTATACTGCATTATAACACATGATCAACACCATGTTTAACCCACATTTATTTTAAGTTATAATGTATTATAAGTTTCATATTTTGACAATGTTTATTTAAGATCAAAACCTGCACAATATCTTCCTGCAACTTATGAGTGGTCTTTTACCACTTTAATTCAAATGACAAATGCAATGTCTTCTTGTAAACATCCAAAAGAATTTATAACGTGGTCATGATCATTTAATAGTGGTCTTTGGCTGCTTTAAATAAAGTAATAAAAGCTACTGTAGGTCTTCTTTTAAACAGCCAGAAGATATTATGAAGTGGTTATAAGACACATTTGCTTCAAATATTTTTATTGTAATACTTAGAAAATAAAATATTTAATAAAATCAACAAAACCACCTAACATTATTTCAGATGTAAAAGAGTTATCAGCTTAAACTTGCTTACATTAAAATGAACACTGGCCTCAGAAGAAACACTCAAAAATTTAACAAAGTAACAGCTCTACTAAAGGCTAGGCACTGGTACTATAAATTATGGATTTTTACACATTTGCGTTTTGAGAATGTACGAAGTCACAAGAATGTTTATTGTAAGGCTTACATTATAATGTGTTAAGAATACCCTTAAACTGCATTAAAAATACAGGTTTCATAGAAAGTGTTACCAGTATTTTTATTATGTCATTTCCAATTAAGTTTAACAAGACTTGCCCAGATTTGAAGAAACACCCATAAATGGGCAAAGTTTCGTCATTGATTGGCAACTGCACACAGACTAAAGTTATGATGTTTAACTTATATTACTTGGCAGACAAATGTAATACGATAAGTACTAACAATAAATATAACTGTTTAATGGACATTGGTGTCTTTTATCATATTGCTGTTGCAACCATTTCATAAAAGCAATAAGCCACTGAAGTGTGTTACAGTGATTTTACCACTGTGAAATGGGTAACGTGGCCTCTTGTGGTTAAAAGAAGAGAAGAGAAGAGAAGAGAAGAGAAGAGAAGAGAAGAGAAGAGAAGAGAAGAGAAAATGCAGTTGGCTGGAGTTCTCGCTGTGATGTGAGGGCTGGAGTTCTCACTGTGATGTGAGGTAAATGTGTGGAGATTAGGCTGCAGGCAGTGTGGTTGTGAGTGTATCAGTGAGCAGCAGGCCTGTCCATCTGAAGCCCCAATGGGATTCCTCTGGCTGTGTCTCATTGTGCTGGGCCCTGTAAGACAAAGGGTTAAGTAAATGTTTGGGGAAGATAAGGCCACTCACACTGACAGCATGCAGACTTCATGGACCGGGCTCCTCTACGGCCAGATATGCACTCGCGCACACATGCACACACACACGCACACACACACACACACACACACACTCCTTTCTCTCTCTCTTTCTGTCACAGTATCCAGCTCATTCCATCTCCCATTACAGTTCTGTGTATCTGTTTGTGTGTGTGTGAGAAAGTGTATACATGTTTGTAGGGATATCAATGCATGTACTTGTCATCCTCATGCAGAATTTAAACCAAATTGGATCCAAAAGCTATCTAGAGTAAGCATAACTTCATATGGACTAAGATGTGTGTTTGTGTATGTATGAGAGAGTGTGTGTAACATGCAGCAGCATTATGTTGTCTGGCACTGTAAGGGCAATGGGAGGGAAATGGTGGAGACTTGCTTCACATGGCCATTCCAGCTGCTATCTCCAGCAGCAAGACTAAAAGTCTGGCCAGGAAAACACACTCACGCACGCTCACTCCTATTTTCTTTAATGAGCTCTGCTCAGTTTTTCCTACTTTCAAAACAAGCAATGCCCCACAACGGTCTGATAAGAGAAAGGAGAGACTCTGTACCTATGTTTGTGTGTACGTCACTGCAAAGCCTGTGTCTTGTTCATTTTTTTTTTTTTTTTTTTTTTTTTTTAAGGGTGTGTTGTGTTAGTCACTTGAGCAATGACATTGGTGCTCTGTGTGTCATGCATGTGGGTGTATTAGGTTTAGGAAAGCTAAGCGGGTGAAACTGCATTTACGGCTCATTAGCACTATTAGCATCCGGTCAAATAGCTATGAAACACTATGTCACATTAGCAAAGCACTGTTTAGCAGGTCATTTAGTAGAAATGTGTCCACTTATATTAAAGCTTGTGAACTGAAGGTGGGTCTACAAATACAAAGAAAGAGATGTTCTGTCACTTACAAAATAAATATTGCTATTGCCATGGTTTCTTGGACATATACTGTGGTAATACCATGTTTTATTGGACATGTAACATGGTATTAACCGTTTTCTTTTGTTGTTGTTTTTTTTTACATGATGATAACTTGGTAATACTATGTTAATGGTCATTTGTTTGTTTGTTTGTTTGTTTGTTTGTTTGTTTGTTTTGTTTTTGAAAAAAATACCATGATAAACCCTGGTATTATGTACCACAGTATACCATGTAAATACCATGATACATGAATATGGTAACTAAAGGTGGGCCTTCAGATACAAAAAAAGTGAGATTAAGTGGTTGCACTTTATTTTACAGTACGTTTACTTTCAGTATACTTACAGTGTACTTACCCAAGAAAGTACTGAGTAATATTAGGTAAATACATGTACTTAATATGGGTTAGGGTTGGGGTTAGGGTTACGTTTAGTCCCTAATCATTACTGTAGCTGTTGTTATTATATAGTAAATAAATGTAGAACAGTACTGTAAAATAAAATGCTACCAATTAAGTCCTGTGACATTACAAAAATGGTACTATGGTATTAACATTTTTTTTTTTTTTTTTTGGACATGTACCATGGTAATATACTGTATATATTACCATGGTACATGCAGTACCATGGTATTAACATGTTTTTGGACATGTAACATAGTAATACCCTGGTACCTCAGAGTACGAGGACCCCCAGTAGTTCGCAAGGGGGTCCGCAGGAAAATCAGAGAAAAAATGTGTAACAATGTTGATATTATTTGACATTTCATTCTGAAATCATTATATTACAATTAATCACGATTATTTCAGTGTATCGACAGCCATAGTAAGAAATAAAAAATAAATAAATTCATATATATATATTATATGTATAAAAAAAATCTTATTTGAAAGAAATAAGGGTTGTAATTCACTATTCTCTGTAAAGCTGATTTGAAACAATATTTATTGTTTTATTGTATACTTTCACAAATGTATTTATAGAGCGCTTTTCACAATAAATATAAATGTTTTAAAAAAATATATTATTTTTTATTCTATGAAAATGTTAAGAAGTAAATGTTTTCCAGATAATATTTAATAATTTATTTTGGCTTTAGTACAATGACAATGCAAAAGCCAATTATTTAATTTTGAAAATAAGAAGTCTTTATAATATCATGTTTACTACTTTTCTCGCATGGGAATCATTAAATGTTGGTTCCTTGGCATCAAAAAGTTTGAAAAGCCCTTTACTATGGTATATTAATATGGTTAGTTGATATATATGAAGGTCCCATGGTTTTGCTATCTGATACCATTACTGTACCTACTTTTTTGTAAGGGGTCAGCCTAGTAGAGCCTCATTAGGCCAGCTTCAATAAAGTAAAAATCAGTCCTAAAAATATATAAACTCCCCTCTTTCCATTTACTTCTTACTTTCACACATATTAAAATTATGGCCCACATTATACACAAATAGGAGCATATAAATTAAACTACGGATGTCAACTACACAATGAAGAGTTACCATCGATGTGTCCCTGCCATACACAAACACTGAACACTCTCTGTACACAGTTAGACGTTTTGTTTTTCTCCAAAATTGGGCTGTAGAATAAACATGGAGGTTAGGTTGTGGACCAGAGATGTCAGATAGTTTACGGAGACTTCATTCACGTACGGTCAAGTTCGATTCAGCCAACAGCTAATAAGTACAACGAACTTTGTGTCAAATTGTCAGAGACATCCAGTGTGGCTCGGTTTATGATACACAGTCCTTGATTTGTGCGAACTGCTAAATAGCAGTAACATTAGTTCAGCCATTTTAATGGGCTTGTTATCATGTCAATGTAAGATCAGTATATCAAATGATATATCACCTGCCATCTTAGTTATGAAGAGTTAGCGCTAGCAAAAATGGGAAAACAACAGTAAATTTAGTTTAAAAGTGTTCTTGGATCAATGTGAATCATAACACATGTAGTGGGGGTGCACCCTCTCTCAGCCAGTGAAGATTTAGGTGGACAGCTGTTTGAAACAGCATTCATGAACCTGGAAATTAGCTTGTGCTCTTGAGATAATCTACACCTTTGGGAGGACTGGGAATCTAAAAACACACTCCCATCCCTCTCTCACTCCCTCAATTCTCTCCATCTTTCTCTCTTTCTTTCTTTCAAACACTGACACAAACATATTCAGATTTTCTTTCATTCCATTTCTAAATACTTCATTGGCATGATTGTTTTGCTTTGTTTATACGGGCGTTTCTTTAACTTTTGTTCCTTCACACTCACTAGTTTATTTAATTTGTCTACTAAGAATGTCCAACAGTGTATGCACATGCATTACAGAAAATGTATGTAATTTCTGTAATTTTTATTTCAAATTCAGTATTGCATTTAATATAATTGAAATGACAGAGATGGAAATACAATTTTTAATGTTTTGAAAATTAAAGGCTAAATAGTCTGGTGTGGTGGAAATGACACCAAAGCGTTGCTTCAATCGTTTTTTTGTTTTGTTTGTTTGTTTGTTTGTTTGTTTGTTTGTTTGTTTTGGGTGAAATAGAAAGAAATCTTTTTTTTTTTTTTTTTTTGGTTTATATTTATTTCACTCTTTGTTTTAAACGTAGATCATTAACATGTAATAATTCATTTTTTTTTTTTTTTTTTTTAATGTTTTTGATAGTTTTTATAGTATATAGTTGGGCAGGGACTAAAAACACTTCAAGGAACGAAAATGAAAACCGAAACGAACGAAATGTTTTGCAGAGCGTAACCAAAAATAGGAACAAAGTGATTTTCAAATGTTCCGGAGTGAAAACGTTATTTTTAAATGCTGGTAACCGGTTATAACTGGTTAATTTCATTCCGATAATTTTTTCATGAAACTAAAGGCCAAAGAGTTTATCACAGTAAATTTTTGGAACTAAACCACTTCATGTTGTCCAAAAAAATAAACGTGCTTTGATCCTGAATGGGACCGCTGCATCACACATTTCTTTGCGTAATTGCTCGTTGTGGATGTTGCATTCTGTGAATGAAGACCTTTTTAACAACTATGTATAATTAGTACATATACTGTACATGCATGACCAATCCAGATACAAAGAAAACATTATTAGAGGCAAAAAGTACATTTCTCAGTTGTTTCCAAGTATTCACTGAATTATTGTTAGATATGATGCATTAATACAGATTTGATGCTGCCAGGTTTTGACTGAGAAGCAGATCTGTAAACAAAATTATACTTAACTGTTAATTAGCTGCTTGTTATGATTTATTTACAGATAAATCCACCACACAGGAAAAAAATATTGCTTACTTTCACTTATTTTAATGAGGCAAGTGCCTTATTTTGGACTTGTTTTTCAGACCATGTTGCTTGTTTCTCTTGCAAGACTTGGCAACACTGCAACTTATATTTCACCCACCCTTAGCACAGAGTACTGTCATTTTAAAAAGAATGCTATTAACCATTCTTTTATTTTGTTCTAACCAGTAACCTTTTGGAAAGGAGGCTGTGGAACTTCTGAACCGGAACGAAAAAATACAGTTTTTGCTCAGAATGAACCGAAATGAAAAACATTTAGTTTTTAGTCCCTGCAAAAGGCAACATTTTTAATCTGTTAATCTGAATAAAAATCAATTCCTGTGATATGAAATTGCCTGGGTTGACCCCTTAAATGTTTTTTACATTAATAGTATCAGAAGGTACTACCAGGGTGTTTTGGTTTTGTCTAATATATCATGGTACTGTACAATTACCATTTTCATATACCATATTATTTACATGACACTCTGAGGTAAGTAAAAGAATCCCTGGCTATTACCATGAATATATATAAGATATACACTTCTCTTTTTCCACTGCTCTTCCCTCCACCCCCCTCGCCCATATGGCCCTTGTTCTTCCCACTTACTTTCTCTCCATTCTCTCCATTCTCTCTGTCTCTCTCCCTCCCTCCTGCTGGTTTTATCAGTGGTCCTGCTCAGTGTCCTACTGTCATGTCTTGATGTGATTTATGTCATGGGTTGTGAAGTTTACTTATCTCCTCCCCCTACACACATACACTGAGGAGCTGGCTCCCTCTTGCTAGGGCTCAGCCAGCCTGGCTCCTCCACCGCCCAGCACCCAGACTGGGCCAGAGTGAGAGAACAGGGTGGGGTGTATGAATGTTTGTGGCGGCAATGGATGTCAGAGAGTGTGAGATGTTCTAAAGGGGGATGGAGGATGAAGGGTAAGAGAAAAGGGGTGAAGAATTAGTTCAGATTGGATTGTTGACAATAGTGATGTATGTTCGGTATACTTCTGTCAATCATGATACAGTAAATTGCCTCTCCACTACAGCTGTATCCTTCTCTTCTGTTCATTCCAGTCTTTGAGTCTGAATCTTTGCCCCTGTCTTATTGCTAACTGTGACCAGAATCATCTGGCACCAAATATGTCATTTCCTCCATTCAGTGACTCACACAGTAACTCACAGCAAATCCCGCTCCATTTATTTTGTTCTGTCCATAATTCTGAAATTCTTTCATCCCAATGTCTGCTATGTATGCTTGTGATATTTGTGAGGTGCATATGTGATTTGTGTATGTGTGTGTGTGTGTGTGTTGGAGAGGTCGTCCACATCTCGTGTCTACGTGGCTCTTAGTGCGCACCCTTTGATGTGCTTTTAGAATGGTCGTAGAGCTCTCTGCTTTACCTCTCACTTGACAATTGTTTATTAGTTTTGAAACGGCTTTAGTGGACATCAGGCTCTCCGTGATGGTGCGTTTGAGGAAAGGACAACTCACAACTCAACCGTACCCCTCCTCCTGAGAGCAGGAGCCTGGACAGAGACTCGTGAAGACCTTTGGAGGGTGCAGGGAGACTCGTGGCAGCTGGAGTAGGGAGTTTGTGTTGTGTTGCTTTCTGAGGATGGACAGTATGAAGATGGGTAGAAGAAAACCCTGCTGGAAAGACCAGCACAGTTGGTCACTAGCATATGTTTTGGATGCTGATATGCTGGTTTTCCCACTAGACTTCCCTGGTCAACCGGTTTCACCAGCTAATATTAACACCATGGCTATGTTGGTCCACCTGCTAGACCAGCACCCAACCAGCATTAAACAGCCTGTACCAGCATGGAAGTTGGTCTCTTTTCAACAGGGAAAATGAATGTTTCAGCTGGACTGAGAGAAAGTTTGATACAGTCACAGAGGAGAGTGTAACAGAGGAGAGAAATGAGGGGAAGACCACCCTGGTGTTTGATAGCTCATTGTGTATGAGATTTATAGCAATGGTTACTGGTTGTGAGAGGTCTTTGAGAGCCCTGTGGAAGTGTTAAGACAGCTCTGCCTCAGGAGTGTTATGCAAGTGTCGTATATGCACAGGGACAGAACAACAAAGCATTTTGAGAGCATTGGGAGAAACATTCAGACTTCAAACTTTTTTTACATAAATTCATAAATAACAGTTATTTATTTCCTACACATTTCCTACAGCTAAACTAGTTATTGTATTTACAAAAATAGTGCAATGCTATTATTAAGTATTTTAAGTTTCTCAAAATTGCAGTCAGGAAATGTCAAGGTATGGCTGCATTGCAGCTGCTTCCTCTAGAACTGCCAGCATGTGACTAAAATATGACAATTTTAGAATGTTTTAAACGAATGTGATTATATATTATTCAATCAAATTATATAAAAAAAATAAATAAATAAAAAAAACAGTCAATGAAATGAGATCAATCAAATGCAGACTCAAAAAGTAAAAATAAATTAATTAATAAATGAAATGACAAATGAAGATAAAAAAAAATATGAATAAGTATAGAAACAAACAAATAAATAAATAAATATATACATAAGTCCATGAAATGAGTAATGCAAGTTCAAAAACTACATTAATAAATAAATAAGGTCATTAAATAACAAATGCAGATTTATAAATAAATAAATATTAACCCCAGTATATAAAATCTGGAAAACAGTAGGCACTAAATAAACCTCATAAACCTATCACAGCAGGCACTGAGGTCATAAATACCCCAGTACCAAGACTAAAGGCATGGATGCTATGCATTATGCAAATTATCAAGCAAACTTAAACCTCATTCTTTCACAACTATGTATTAGTTTTTGTTGTTTCCTTTATTTTGTTTACAGAAGGTTTTGTGATTTATTTTAAGCTCTGTTAAACAGTATATCAAGGGCACTCTGTTAAATAATGTGAAGGACCAGTCTGCCCCAAGACAAACAATGTTTTTGGTTTTAGATGAATACAAATACAACCATTTTTCCAGAGCCAGTTTTCACTTACATTTTCTTTTTATCATGAGTCAAACAGTTACAAAGATTTCAATTAATTAATATTATTTCAAATAAAGAGAGACTCCCTGCAAACATGTATAATCTTCCCTACCGCTCCTTCATGACCATCACTTTTCCCTCTGTCTCCTCTGGACCTGATATGTTCTCTCTGTCAGCTTCAGTCAAATTGCTATGTATAAAGGGTAAGAAAACACTGGGATGTTTGGTTTTTAATTGGCCTGTGTGGTGTAATTGGCTAATTGCTTCATTTTTCTCTAAAGGGTTCTGTGTTCTGTCATACAGGCAGGAGGCCATAAACCTATATGTGCATCTCTCTCACTGTCAAGGCTTCCTGAGCTGTGACTGGCTGAGGGCTGAACTGGCACCACTGCCTATTGGCTAGGCTGAGTATGAATGGTCATGCTGACAGCCAATGGGGCCAGACGAGGGTGAGCGGGGTGAGATATGGTCCACCACATTCTTGAGCACTAATCAGATCCTATTAGCTTTCACTGATGTGTGTGTGTGTGTGTGTGTGTGTGTGTGTGTGTTTGCTATGTTTGTTGATTTGCTTTCATAATTCTCACAACGTGCCCATGTGCCCATCTGTATTTAAATGCATTTGTGTGCATTTGAAAGAGAAAGAGAGAGAGAGAGAGAGGGAGAGAGGGATGACTCATATTCATAGATTTCTGTATAAATCCTCATTGTGTAAGGACAGAGGGGGTTTTAGCCAGAGAGTAAATCAGAGTTTCTAGAGTTCAAATGCAGGAGGAACAAGATGCCTCTTACACACAAATACACACAGACACACACACACACACACACACACACACACACACACACACACACACACGCACACATGTTAGTGCAGCTATCATTATGAGGACTCTCCATAGACATAATGATTTTTATACTGTACAAACTATAGATTCTATCCCCTAACCCTAACCCTACCCCTAAACCTAACCCTCACAAAAAAAACTTTCTGCATTTTTACATTAAAAAAAAAACAAACAAAAAAAAAAAAACATAGTTTAGTATGTTTTTAAGCGATTTGAATTAAGGGGACACTAGAAATGTCCTCATAAACCACATTTATAGCATAATACCCTTGTAATTACCAGTTTTTAACCTAGTCCTCGTAAACCACTTAAACCTGCCCACACACACACACACACACACACACACACATACTTACACATTTACTTAGCTATCTAAATGAGGTCATATTAGACTTCTATAGTTTTTATGCAAATACTTTAAACTAACCCTAACACTTACTCTTTCCCTACCTCTAAAAGAAAAATTATGCATTTTTACGGGGAAATTTTTTTGTTTATTAATATTTTTTTTCCAAATATTCCCAAAGGAAGTTTTTATAGCAAGATAATAAAGTTTATATTGAAGAAGTTCTGTGGTCAGAGGTCACATGCTGCTCTCTGCTCAGCCTCCCCTCACCACTCCATCTACTGCTGCAACAGGAGTGCTGAAAATACCCCGTGATGGATGCAGATCTGAGCATTTCCCTCATTCCCTCCCCCTTTTCTCTCTCTCTCTCCCTTTTTTCTGCTCATCAGACCGTCGCTCGTCATCCCTATTAGTCCAGATGAAGATGGATATGGACAGTCAGTTATTTATGGATTAGGGTGGAGTTCTGAACCTCTCTTGACATCATTTAATGTCCTGACTGGGTCCGGCGTATGTTTCACATTACTTGTGGCAGTATCATTAATGTCCCCAATGAAATCTTTTATCTTTCTCAAATTATTTTTTCTTTGTCTTTTTAATGGTTTTTAAAAAGATTATTTAAAAATCTGTTTATACAAAATACAACATCATCTGGTACAAAAACCTCTCCACAGCCAAATAAACAAACACATCAATGGCTGTTGCTTTAACTTCTGGCACATTTAGCATTGTGAATCTTAAGAAGGTAAAGTCTCATTAAATGGATAGTTCACCCAAAATAATTTCTCTCATCATTTACTCACCCTCTTGCCATCCCAGATGTGTATGACTTTCTATCTTCAGCAGAACACAAACAAAGATTTTTAGAAGAAATACAATGCAAGTGAATGGTGACCAGAACCTTAAAGATCCAAAAAGCACATAAAGGCAGCATAAAAGTAATCCATAAGACTCTGGTTAAATCAATGTCTTCAAAAGTGATATGATATGTGTGGGTGAAAAACAAATCAATATTTAATTCGTTGTGCTATAAATGTACACTTTCACTTTCAGAATGTGAGTTTATCACATTCTGTAAAGTTTTTAAAATTTAGCCTACAAGTTTTTTTGTCACTTTTGGAGATTGACAGCGATTGTAGCTGGTTAGCTCTACTTTGTTTGGGGGGGAAAAAACGAGTGCAACTAATAATCTCCTTTTGAGTTCTATGGAAGTAAGATAATAGTGATGGTGAGTAAATGATGACATAATTTTTGGTAGAAGGGATAGTTCACCAAAAAATTTAAATTCTCTCATCATTTACTCACCCTCATGGTATCCCAGGTGTGTATGACTTTCTTTCTTCTGCAGAACACATTTGAAGAAAAATAAAATAAAAATATCTTAGCTCAGTAGGTCCTTAAAATGCAAGTGACTGGTGATCTGACTTTTGAAGCTCTAAAAAGAACAGATATAAACGTCATCCATACGACTCCAGCAATTAATGTCTTCTAAAACGACACGATCGATTTTGGTGTGAAAAAGAAACATATTTAAGTAACTTTTTTAAACTCTTAATCATGCTTCCAGTCAGCAGTGGTATGCGCGTGACATAATCACATTAGCATGTGAGACACGCGAGAACTGATGCACATGCGTCACAGCCGGAAGAGCGCTATTTACAAGTGAGAAGGAGGAACGCTTGGTTGGTTTTGGTTTAGAACTGTATTTATCTGTTTCTTTACTCACAATGGTGTGTTTGTGTGATTATCCTGGATGTCTCAACTGAGAGAAGAATATGAGATTACGTCAGTATCCATGGCAACACGAACATGTCACACGAGAGACCGCTTGAACTCCACCCTCTCGTGAAGTTTAACAGAAGCGATGGTTTATAGTTAAAAAGTACTTAAATATTTAGATATTTTTCCCACCAAAAGCGATCATGTCGCTTTAGAAGACATTAATTTAACTGCTGGCTTTATGCTGACTGTCAGTGATTTTTTGAGCTTCAAAAGTCAGATCGCCATCCACTTGCATTTTAAGGACCTACAGAGCTGAGATATTTTTCTGTTTTTCTTCAAATGTGTTCTGGTGAAGAAAGAAAGTCAAACACCTGGGATATCATGAGGGTGAGTAAATAATGAAACAATTTTCAATTTTATGTGAACTATCCCTTTAACACAAGAATACAAAGACTTAATGTTCTGTGAGAAACTCTCTCAGACACACACACGCATAAAGAGAGACGAAGTGTCTAAAGGTCTATGGGGCGGAGATGGACACAGTGATGTCTGTCATGTGGGTAGACACACATCCTGGGACACAGGAATCAGGAGGGGGTGTTTTGTGCTCCATTTTTGTCAACTTCCTTTTTGTGCCACAGAACTTCCTGTGTCTGTTCTGTGACAAGAGACCCACCAGCTCCCCTACCCCCACCCCACCCCACTGAGCCGGAACAAGTGTGCGTTTATGTGTGTGCATGTGTGTATAAGAGTACACAACTTGTATGTTGCAAGTTACTGCCACTTGCCCTACCATACTCAAAATCTTCACTCTACACCCTTTAGAATAACCTAGAGCGTGTCAGTGTTTACCTACAGGGTGTAACTATTATTAATGTGGCGACTTCAGAGTGTTAGACTCTTAAACTAGATACAGAGGTTAGGATACCACCACTTTGCAAGCTAGGTAAACATTTATCACACATACATTACTCATACATGCATTCATACGGCCTCCCACACATAACACTCAAGCTCAGCGTTTGCCACTTAGACTGAAGGGCAAACAGAGACAGTCTGGCACAGTGAGGTCAGCTGTGACTTGGAAAACGTACTGAATTTTGCCAAAGTGCGTGACAAATTAAAAGATCCTAAATCTATGGCGTGTCCAAACAAATGTTCTAATGATTTAGGATATAGGCTTACATTTGAAATACTCATAAAGTGAAATATAAATCTTTTTATGCTACGGTAATTTTCCATCATTACAAGCGAAGAAATTGTGACTTGCAAATCTCTGTGTTAACATTACAGTATTCAATGGGGATTGCAAAGCAAAGCTCTCCTGTTCCTGACCCCGGTCCTGTATCTTTCTCTCACTCTCCACTTCCTCTGTCGTTCGTTTTTGATGTCGCTGTGTAAGTGGAGTCTCTGGGTGGGCTTAGACAGTACTGGGTCTTGGACTGACTGACTGCTCCATCATGTTGTTTTCTGGCAGCACTACAGACAAATTATCCAGACACGTTCATTCCTTCGCTCCGTAGCGGAACACAGAGCGATCGGGCCATGCCTCATCCTGTTAAGCAGTAATGGGCCTGCTTTTCATCCCTCCTGTTGCGCCAAGTTTGAGGACATATATTATTGAGATTATCAGAAGTAGTTTAAGAGCAGAAATGAAATCACAGCTTCCCATGGGGAATCACTTATTGCTGGCCATGATGAATGCGTGTGTGTATGTTTATTTTTGTCCAACACTTCTGCAAATAAAGTTGTATAGGCACACTCATTTTGAGTTTAGATTGGTCAGCTTGTCTCATTGCTCTAAGCTAGGGGTCAAGGGGTCAAGGTTTGGCAGGTTAGTATGGGCATGTTAGCCCCTGCTGGTAGATTCTGCAACTACACCATTATAGGGGAAAAAAGCAACTATCCCTGTATGGTAGGATGCAGCCATTGGGCAACAATTTATAGTCTTTTACTTTCTCACCTATCAGAAGCTAAAACATAATGCATTGTTGCAATTAAATAGGCATGTCTTTAAAGTAATCAAAAATGCCACATGACATTTAATATTGTCTCCAAGACTGTTTTTCCTGGAGTCACCTTTACAGGGGAGACACCTGCTGTAGTGCTCTACAAATTGCTCTATTAAGCACATTTTGTCATGTTTCTTTTACATCATGATTTTTTATGCATCTATGATAAGTTAATTAGATGTTAGAAACAGCAACATTGTACTACAATAGAAAAAATTGCACAATGGAATTGATTTAATGAATTTTCTTATTAGGATTTGATGTCATCTATTATATTATTGCATTTATTCGTTTATTCACAAATATTTAACATAATATGATTTTATTTATCCATAAATAATACAATCAAGATTAGTATTTTTTTTGTTTTTTTTCAGACTCAAATGAACATTGAGCAGAACACGAGCAGTGTTTTATGGAAAGTGCATTGCACAGTTACTTCTAATTGACAACAGTGGAATATGGAAGCCCAGGAGTGCCATTTACAAAAGAATGAAGGATTAAATTTTCAATCTATTAATTTGACAATAAAAATGTGAATAAATAAACCCATTTAAAAATTGACAAATAAATGTAAATTTGTTTATTTAAATCATGTTTTAAAATGTACTTATATTTAGCAATAAAACAGCACATTAATATGTCATTTTTAAATGCACCTTTTAAATTGCATTTTAAAAAACATTTGGCAATTGTTTTTCTTCATCCATTTGCCAGTTGCTTTTCTTCATCCATTTGCCAATTGCTTTTCTTTATTGTTTGACTTTTCCTTTTCTTTTACCATTTGTCACTCCATACCAGCTGAAGCCCAGGAGTGCCAATTAAAAAAGAATGAAGGAATAAATTATTCCTTTTGCTTTTCCTCATCCCTTTGCCAATGGCTTTTCTTTTTCATTTTTCTTTCTCCAATTGAGAATCAAGTTAAAAATAATGCCATTGGACTGTTGACTAGTGAGAGCAACCAATGAACTTTCGACTCAATTATAAAACACACCCCCTCTCCCACGTGCCACTCGAAGAGGATGTAAGATGGCCTGTCATTGGACGACGGTACGAGCAGTTTACGTGATATTATCGGATCTGCGAATCCCGCACATAAGAAACGGACGTGAAGCATATCAGAAGTTAATGGTGGCTCGTTCACTGTTGCTGTGAAATGCTGAATGTGGCCCTACCTGAACGTGCATAGTGATATGTGTCCAGGATGGGAGCTGGTAACTGTGATGCTGTCAACAGAACCAGGCTCCCGACCCACGCCCCGAACTGAAACATGCGACAGAAGTGAGCAAAGGCAACGGCTCGAGTCGCTGGAGAAAGCCGATGGAATTTCCAGAACTTATACTGAAGAAAACGCACTTCCCCTTTCAGTTATATCACATTCATTTTAAAAAAACACTGTATGGTGATCTTTAAATATTTTATTTTTATTAAAATAATTGCCTGTGTATGACTGAGAAAAGGTGGACTCTCTGAATGATGGTCAGCTGATGATACAGAGAAGGCAAGCGAGCACACTTGTGTGGAACAAATGGTAGTGTTTAAACTAATGTTGTGTATTACTTATGTGTATTATGAAAGTGTCTCTTTTTTTCACACCAACCTGCCTGAGTATATCTGTTAATAATGTCACAAATAAAGTTTGTGCTTAATCTTTTGTTGCGCTCATCTTCATAAAGATGTTTATTTAATGACAAAAGCTATACACACAGTAAATACACAATGTACACATTCTTTTATCACATTCCTCTTTTACAATTGTAGTCTGGGTCTTATGGATTAAACATTTTGAATTTTAATTGTACCTGAATCGACTATGTTATAGGCAAAATTTAATTGACACATTTAATGGCAATAATCATGTCAAAGATGTTTGAGGTAAAATGTCAGAGATTTAGGACTGACATTTTCCGAGAGGAAAAAAAAGCAATAACTAACAAGTGTTTTACCCCTTCACTGCTAGAATTGTGTGAAATGAAAAAGTCACTTAACAACTTTTACTGGAAGAAAAAAAAAAAAGATCTTCTGGTTGTGTAAACGAAAGATAACACTTTATTAAGCTTTATAAACAGAAACAGTTTAGCAAAGTTTAATCGTGTCCCAGTGCTTCTGATCGATGATCTCACAGTGCACAGAAGGAACAGTATATGGGCTTTGTTCACAAATATGGCAGAGAGAGCGGTAATACAGTAATGAAACAGGTGAATGAAGCAATGGCTTTAGTAACCTCTGTGAAGTTGGCACCCCATATAATTAAATCATTACAAAATATGTACCATTTGTTTGTGCTGCGTTTGTGCTGATTTATGCTGCAAAAATTAATGTTTGTGCTGGTTCGGTGTTTGAGATATTAGACATTGTTTTTTTGTTTTTTTGACTGTGTGACATCACTTTCCACCCCTTGTGGTCTAAATCGCTCCAAACCGGTGCCGTTCATTTGTGCTGATTTATGTAGTTAAAATTAATCTTGTATCTATTTCCCTTCCTTAGAAATAACAGCTTGTATTCGGGAGCAGTGACGTCACTCTCCACCTCATCTGTCCAAATTGCTCCGAACAAGTGTCGTTCGTTTGTGCTCGATTTGTGCCATTAAAAGAAACATCATAACGTTTTCCTTTCTTTGTATTTAACAAGATAGCTTTTGGAGCTCAGCAAGTATTGGCGCTGATTACCAACCCTGGAGTCACGAGTTCGAATCCAGGGCAGCTGAGTGACTCCAGCCAGGACTCCTAAGCAACCAAATTGGCCCGGTTGCTAGGGAGGGTATAGTCTCATGGGGTAACCTCATAATGTGGTTCTCGCTCTCGGTGGGGCACATGGTGAGTTGTGCGTGGATGCCGTGGAGAATAGTGTGAAGCCTCCACATGCGCTATGTCTCTGCGGTAATGCGCTCAACAAGCCACGTGATAAGATGCCCAGATTGACAGTCTCAGATGCGGAGACAACTAAGATTCATCCTCCGCCAACTGGATTGAGGTGAGTCACTACGCTAACATGAGGACTTGGAGCACATTGGGAATCGGGCATTCCAAATTGGGGAGAAAATGGGAGAAAATAAAAAAACAAACAAAACAAAATAAGATAGCTTTTGGGAGCCTTGAAATCTCACAGGCTAAACCCCATGTCAATCACTCTCAGCTGTCTCCATCGTTTGTGCTCGCTTCTGGTTTGTGCCGTGTTTGGTATCATTGAAGCATTGATTTTTTTTGGCAAAGATTTCATCTTTCACCCCATCAAACTCCAAATGCAGCAACAAAAATTGTCCGTGTTTGTGCTGCAAATTATGATTGGTTTATAGGTTATATGTGACACTGCTGAACAAAGCTGTACATAATGTTAATATAGGTTAATTATTCCTCATTTTTTTGTAAGTAAACAGACACATTCAGCTCTGAATTTGCTTGTATTCATTTTAATTCTGCTAGAAGCTGGCGCGACTTGCATTGACACTAACTGTATTAACTGTGGTTTTTAGACTACTGTTTTTCATCACAAAAATGCCATAGTTTGTTATATAGGAACCACATTCACTAACCATGGTAATAAAACATTATGCATGACTTTTTATTACAGGCTACATGTGGTCACCATGGTCTTACAAATACTATTTTTGAAACTATGGACACGATGGAAGAAATATTATGAATTTTCATAATTATTATGGTCCAAGCAGTCAGTTTTCCTTCTGTGTAAAATCTATTCTCCTTTAATGCTCTCTGATTGTAGGGAAATGTAACTGGTTTTGTTTGCCTTCATAAATTCCAAGAAATGACTAATAAGTAGGAGACTGATGAAAGAAATCTGTAAAGGACCAAATTAGTCGCACTGTCTGAGTATTTCAATTTAGCCCTATATAAATTAGGTTAATTTTTTCACAGATGTTATCCCAAATTCAAAATCAGTGCTTACTGTCAAATGTGAATTTCAGTACACAAAATATGCTATATTACTGGTAATTGCATGGGTGCTAGAAATCTAGAATAACTGAGTTTCAAGTTTTTTTTTAAAGTTTTAAGCTTAAAGTAACCATTTAAAGTGATTTTAATAAGGACAATTTAGAAATGTTACCAATCAATTTGGGGAAATTAGCTTCAGAAAAGGTGACTTTAGCTGAAAGGTGAGTAGTTTTCATCCCTGGTTTAAATATCAGATCAAATCTGATATTTCCTGAAAGAGAAGGAGAGATGTGTTTGAGTTTGATGGGGTGAAAGATGAAATCTTTGCCAAAAAATCAATGCTTCAATGATACCAAACACAGCACAAACCAGAAGCGAGCACAAACGATGAAGACAGGTGAGAGTGTTTGACATGGGGTTTAGCCTGTGCGATTTCAAGGCTCCCAAAAGCTATCTTGTTAAATACAAAGAACGGAAAATGCTATTATGTTTCTTTTAACAACACAAATCGAGCACAAAAGAACAACACCGGTTTCGAAGCGGTTTGGAGTGACATCACTGCTCCTGAAAAGTTTCTTGCTATATTTAAGGAAGGGAAATAGTTACAGTGTTTCTTTTAACGGCACAAATCAGCACAAACCAAGCACAAATGAACGGCAAAAGTTTGTGGAAAGTGACATCACACCACACAAATGTTCATTTTTGAATGGTATAGATTTGGTAAAGATTTAATTATATGGGGTGCCAACTTCACGGAGGTGATTTAGTACAGGATCTGGCGGTATTCTTCATCGGCGCGGTACTTCAAGCGGTGAAGTAGAGTGAGGAAAATGCCGGTTGCTGCACATATTTTAGTTCGGTGCATGGGTCGGGAGGCTGGTCCTGTTGACAGCATCATGATAATCAGCTCCCATCCTGGACACATATCACTGCACATGCTCAGATAGGGCCGCGTTCAGCATTTCACAGCAACAGTGAACGAGCCACCATTAACTTCCGATATGCTTCACATCCGTTTCTTATGTGCGGGATTCGCAGATCCAATAATATCACGTAAACTGCTCGTACCGTCGTCCAATGACAGGCCATCTTACATCCTCTTTGAGTGGCACGTGGGAGAGTGGTTGTGTCTTATAACTGAATCGAAAGTTCATTGGTTGCTTTCACTAGTCAACAGTCCAATTGCATTTTTTTAACTCAATTCTCAATTGGAGAAAGAAAAGGAATAGAAAAAGGAAAAAGAATAGGAAAAGCTAAATGAAAAAGAAAAGCCATTGGCAAATGAATTAAGAAAAGCAATTGTCAAATACCTTTTTAAAATGCTATTTAAAAGGTGCTTTTAAAGTGCATTAAAATGTGCATTTAAAAGACTCATTAATGTACTCAATTATTGCTACATTTAATAACATTTTAAACATGATATAAATATGATTTTTTTAAATGCACAATTTTATTGTTAAATATAATTACATTTTTAAACAGGAATTAAATAAACACATTTAAATGTGTCTTTTTATTTGTCCAATTATACATTGATTTATTTATTCAAGTTTTTATTTTCAAATTAATAGATTGATAATTTATTCCTTCATTATTTTTGAATTGGCACTCCTGGGCTTCAGCTGGTATGGAGTGACAAATGGTAAAAGAAAAGGAAAAGTCAAACAATAAAGAAAAGCAACTGGCAAATGGATGAAGAAAAGCAACTGGCAAATGGATGAAGAAAAGCAATTGCCAAATGCTTTTTAAAACGCAATTTAAAAGGTGCATTTAAAAATGACATATTAATGTGCTGCAAAACACTAAACACACTTTCTAACATGATGTAAACACACAGAAATCTAACATGATGTAACTTCTTTGTCATTTCAATGCACTGCCTTTCAAAATACCACACCTATGAACCAACTGATCAAACACGGCCATCAGGTGTACAGACATTTAGGTGCTTAATTGTAAACTCACCAATCAGGCATAAGCACTATAAAAAGGCAACAGGTGAGTTTACCTGTCTTCAGCAAAAATGGAAGGCAACGTTGCAGTAAGAGGAAGAGGAAAAGGGAGCCTGAGGATGAGCGGGGGAGCCTATGGAGGAAGAAGGGTAAGGAGAGAACGAGTGAGAGGAAAAGGTAGACCTGGAGGAAGATGTGGACAAAGAAGACGAGGACCACATTTATCAGATGAAATTCGAGCAACATTGGTTGACTATGTTGTAAACCATGGGTTGACATTGAGAGAAGCTGGACAGAGAGTTCAGCCCAACCTCAGCAGATATACTGTTGAAACAGTAATTCGGACATTTCAACAAGAGCACAGGTGGAAAAACTACTTTTCTCTACTGTCTACAGTAAAATCTTTACAACGTAGCCTATTATATGCACTACATCCGTACTTTTAGGTACCCATTCACTGCATTCCATGTTTGAAACAGTGCCTTGTATGCTGTCCTGTGACATTTTCCATGTATTTTGATTGGTCAACAAAGGATTGAGGGTCGAGAACGTCAAGGAGGAAGGGGCCCCATATTCACAGAGGAACAAGCGAGGGCTATCGTAAACATGGTTTTGGCCAATAATGCGATACACCTCAGAAATTCAAACATCTTCCATGACCACACAGTTTTCAATTATGTTCATCAGGTCTCTCTATCAACACTGGGGCGAATCTTTAAACATCATATACAGATGAAACAACTCTACCGAGTGCCATTTGAAAGAAATTCTGAGAGTAAAAGACCTGCGGCATGAATATGTGGCGGTAAGTAGTGTACACTTCAGTACTGTGCACTGCACACAGAACCTATCGAACGCACAATGTTGTCTTTCTTTTTTTTTTTTTTTTCAGAGTTTTGGAAACGGATGTTGATGCAATCCCACATGAATTTATCTTCATAGATGAGGCTGGTTTTAACCTAACAAAAGAAGAGGGAGAAACATCATTGGCCACAGAGCTATTTTGAATGTCCTGGGCCAACGTGGTGGTAACATCTCAATGTGCTCTGCAATCGCGCAGATTGGGGTCCTCCACCGCCATGCCAACTTGGGTCCTTACAACACATCCTACATACATTTTTAGACTGACTACACAACAGCGCCACAGCAGAAGACCAAATGGATGCAGAGCAGATGAGATGCACTGTCATCTGGGACAATGTATCTTTCCACCGATCTGCTCTGGTCCAAAACTGGTTTCATAATCCACAATTTTCACTCCAATACCCTCCACAATACTCTCCCTTTTTTTTCAGCATGGCGGTGGAAGGTTTACGATTTCCAGCCCTATGTCAGGATACCCCTCATTCAAGCCAT
The DNA here is from genome assembly GCF_019703515.2 of Myxocyprinus asiaticus. Classification (NCBI taxonomy): domain Eukaryota; kingdom Metazoa; phylum Chordata; class Actinopteri; order Cypriniformes; family Catostomidae; genus Myxocyprinus; species Myxocyprinus asiaticus. The sequence continues at coordinate 15,845,226 of NC_059371.1, read as the reverse complement.
GGAGGAGGCCTGCGACCTAATTGATTCAGGGTCTGTGCAAGAATGGATTTGCCATTCAGGAAGATTCTTCCCTCACTGTCTTGCAAGAGAGGACATAGCCTGTGATGTGGACTAAGTGCTATGGCCAGATCCAGCTAGGCGAAGAGATGCTTTTTTTTTTCTCCGTTTTTTTGCTGTGTTTATGTACTATTTTCTATTTGGAGTATGTTCTGATTTTTAGTGCAAAATGCAACCTTTGGAAATGCATGGATGTATTGACCGAGAAATGTTCATCAGTGTGTGGTACTGGTCTTGTGTGTTGTGTTTGGTCAGTATATTCATGTACTTTACTCTAACAATATCTCAGAAAAAAATCAAACTCTATATCATTAGAAAAGTAGAAATGTTAAGTGTTTTAGATTGAGCACAGCAGTGTAACTGGTTCAAACCGAATTAGATCGTATGCACTGTGTGCGCCATACGGTGTTAACTGGGTTTTTATAAATTATTGTATAGTTTTGAAGGAAGTTTCATTTTGAAAAAGCTCTGAGGTGTTCTGCTACGTGTGTGCCCGTTTTCAAAATCGTGCTTGAGCAATCGTTAAAAAAAAAAAACGAATGTGAGACTATTACTGTAAAGAGACTTCTGTCAAAGCATGATTACTCTTGTTAGTGATACTGATTCAGGTTGTTTGAGGATGAAAACAAAATGCTGCCTTTCAAAAGTTTTGTAATCAATATCTAAAAATAATGTAATATACAACGCTATGTCCTGAGACAGTAACAGAAATTATGGAGGTTTATTAAATCTTAATGTATTAAACCTATTTATTGGTTTTAATTTATCCATAACTATTCAAAAAAATTCTCAAGCCATGTAATAATATTACATTTAGTATCAAAGCCAGCTACCACAAATATCTGTTGTCTAACAAGCAATACATTTTAATCTTTAGTTTACAAGTAATATTGCCTTATTCAAAAACATAGGTAACCCATTGTTCTTTCATTTCATACTGGGGCTGAGCTTGTTTTTGCAGTGTCGGGCATCTCTTGAGTTACATGAACATTTATGCAGCAGTATATTTTAAAGGGGGATTCACCATGTCTTGTAAATCTTTCTCATTCTTTGAAGTCTTATCTGGCTCAAGACATTGATCGTAGTGCTGGAGTGATCCTATGGAATCCCAGTCCACTGTGTGTGTGTTCTCACACAAGTGGCCCCAGAAAACCCTCCCACACATATTAGTGTTGATCTGTCAAGTCATGTGATTAGCAAATACAATTTTGGAAAGTAAAACTATCTTTTATCTGTATAATAATTAGTTTGATTGTTCACATAGGTACCAGTTTGAGTCAGTTTCAAATGAATAGCTTCACATTTATTTGAAAATATTAGTATTTTTTTCTGAAACCTTGAAAAACAAAGACCAAAAAGATGAAAATGTAATTTGAATAAACATGTAAATCTGTGCCATCATTTTAAATCTCTAATATCTTTGTTTCTTACAGTGTCTTGGGAAGTTCTTAGGCTTTTGGGGAATTAACCCAGGTTTGACTTTTGTTTGACTTTTTGTTCACTTCAGCCTAATGATCTTAAATATTCCTAGCTTTATGTGGATTACTTAGTAAAATCTAGTTTCATTTATTTATATCGATTGATATTATAGTTCTGCTGATATTACATGGTGACAAGTGGTGTGACATTTTATACTTCGTCTAAAACTATTTTAGACAGCAACTCTTTTAGAATTATTTTGCATGCAGCTTTTATGACCTTATATGAATCATTTAAATAAAATGAGCAAAACTACTTAAAAATGCTGACCTACGATATACACTTTATTATGTACAGTTTAAAAAATAAATAATAAATTTCAATACTTTTTAAATAATCAAAACAAGTACTTTATACGGAGACATGTAGATGCTTCATGCTGCAAGCCCCCCAACCCCCAATTCAAGCCAAATCTATGCCCTTGTATTAACAATTAAAATGGCATTTGTCAAATTTAATTACAACCTCTGTTCTGATTCACTATAATCTGTGAATATTGATTAATGGTTCCTGATGTTACTTGCATAAATCCCAGCCTTGTACACAATATATGAGCCCATTTTTAAGATTTGTGCATTTCAATTGTATGAAAAATTGCCATCAAACTGAATTGAGTAATCTTTAAATAATGTTTATAATAAATAGGAGTATGACCTTTAAAAGCTTCATAAAGAACATTTTAAACAATGTCATTTGGTAAATGTCAAATCAACTGTATTTGCTTTGGCACTAATTGAACTCATTTTATATTTGGCAAATTTAAACAAATTTAAATAAATCTAATTTATTATTTCCTGGAATAATTTTTTGAACGAACAGAATACACTGGCAGTATAAAAAAAAACGTGATATTACGCCCCCCAGTGGACAAAAGTAGATCACATCACTAAACTTTTAAATAAGACATCAGATTTTGTGCATTGCTTCATAAACCTAGAGAAACCAGTTTGCACAGATTTGTCATCATTCATTCTCTGAAGACTGTCATAATTGTTCTTTCTGGCCCTCTATAAATCATCAGTTCCATTTGCCGCCAATTATTCATTTGCCTACTGCTTAAACAGACATTATCTGTTACAACATGTTATGATTTGTGACAGTTTGTTGCAATTTCCAAACTGAGGTTTATCATTACATTAACATAGATACATTATAAAGATTAGCATTTACATAGAGCTGTTTTGGTCAAGTGATTCAAACCTGTGAGGAATACTATTGTGAATTGACTGAGTTCTTCAGCTGTAAATGACTAACAGCTCTATTGCTACTGTCCTCTTGTCCTCTCTGTGTCCTTATTGGGGTGGAGACCCACAGCTGTCTGACCTGGTCTGTCTGGTAATGAGGAATCACCTTCTGCTAACAAATAGCCATCACCGTAATCTGACTTGCTGGCACTTGATCTTACTCTCTCTGATCTGTATTACATAGTATTCTATAGTTCAAGTTAAATGTATTTGCATGTTGAGCCAAAGCCCTGCCTTGGTTGAACATATTTACTATACATGACAATGACTTGCCCTGTTCATATCCCTTTGTGGACCGAGCTTTATGTCAGCCTCTTTTTAACATTCAGACTGCCTATAATGTACAACATTGAACGGAGCTGTAAGCCTTCTACATTTAAAGGAATAGTTCACCTGAAAAAAAAATTAAAATTCTGTTGATTTTTTTCTCACCCTCACGTCATTTTAAACCCATCTGATTTTCATTCTTCCATGCAAAACAAAATCCAGGATGTTCACACTGCTCTTTTCCACACAATGAAAGTGAATGGGGACCAGGGTCTGTCAATCTCTGAAAAGCAGTGGTGTAGTCCTACCAAAAAAAGTGGTTTACTATTACCCAGTCCCTGAATGTCTGACCAGGGTAATCTGTCTGACCAGGGTAATCTGCGTATAGAGAGCGGCGGAACTGCAACTCTGTACATATCATAAATAGGTCATTCCTACAATTCTGTGACATTCCATCTTTGAAACGTAAAAATAATAATAAAAATAATAATATATATATATTATATATATATATATATATATATATATATATATATATATATATATATATATATATATACTTTTACAAGTATCTACATGTTTCATCATTACAGGGACATGTTATAGATTATATTAGTCATACTGGTCAAGCTAAATTACTAAAAAATTCAGATGTCCATCCAGTTAAATAGGCAGCATCAGGGTGGACAATAACAGGTGTCAGTCTGTCTCCCTCGTGTTTCCTAGGACTCTTATTTTGAAGTGTTTCCCCAGGACTACGTTACCCAGTATGCCCTGCCCTCATCACTGCCATCTGTTCCTGATTGTTCTCACCTGTTTTCCATTCCCTGATTAGCTTTTGTTTGTATAAATACCCTTTAGTTTTTGCATTCCTTTGTCAGTTCTTGTTTGTTGTTGTTTTGATTTCCCGTTTGTTGTTTCACTGTCATAATTTTTATTAAAGCCTGAAATTAGATCCTACGTCTCCTGTCTCATCTCAGCAACCATTCGTTACAGAAGAACTGACCCAACATGGATCTAGCGGCTGTCCGAATTCTGCTTCTCAAGCAAAGGGACCGTCCAATTGAGGATCACGTCCATGAGTTCTTAGAACTAGCGAATTTAGTGCACTATCCAGACCGCTCTCTGGTGGTTTTCTTCTGGACCGGTCTGAATAGTGCATTGAAGGAATTGATGCCTCTGGCTGATCCTCACTGGACGCTCGGTGAATATGTTGAGAAGGCTCTGGAACTTTGCGGTTCCCTTTTCACAGTGGATTATGGTCGGGAACCCTGGGCCAAAACCTGCATCTTCAGCTCCTTGCTCCAAGCCTTCCACGGCTCACAACCACGAAGGTCGTTCCTCCGTCGCTGCTCATGCTCACGACCACGGAGGTTGTTCCCCCGTCGCTGCTCATGCTTACAACCACGGAGGTCGTTCCCCCGTCGCTGCTCATGCTTACAACCACGGAGGTCGTTCCCCCATCGCTGCCCATGCTCATGACCACGGAGGTCATTCCCCCGTCGCTGCCAGCTCTCGTCGAGCCTTCCTCGAGCCTCTCCTGGCTCTGCCCTCAGAGTCTTCCACAGCTCTGCCCTCAGAGTCTTCCACAGCTCTGCCCTCAGAGTCTTCCACGACTCTGCCCTCAGAGTCTTCCACGGCTCCACCCGCTCCCCCAGAGACTCCTCCTCCAGCGGTTCCACCCGCTCCCCAGAGACTCCTCCACCAGCGGTTCCGGCCGCCCTCCCAGTGACTCCTCTTACAGCTGCTCTGCCCGCCCCTCCTCCAGCGGCTCCGCCGCCTGACCCAGTCCCCACCCTCTGGCTGCCTCCCAGGCCTCCTGACCCTGTCCCAGCCCTGTGGCCACCTCCCAGGCCTCCTGACCCTGTCCCGGCCCTGTGGCCACCTCCCGGGCCTCTTGACCCTGTCCCGGCCCTGTGGCCACCTCACAGGACATTTTTTGGGACATGAGAAAATGACACTGCAATAGAAAAGAATTTCAGTTATTTAAAATGTAACTTTTAAGCCACAGAAGTATGTAACATTATAAAAAGTCTTTATTCTTTTCAACAAGCCTATTAAAATTGTAATCGGGTGAAACTGAACGATTTAAATACCACAAACTCTTGTATTGGGGTCTTAATGTAACCGAATTGTAGGAATGACCCATTTATTCAGGCGTTCCTGCACGAGATGCTGCTTTACATTGACAAACAGCATGGACAGACACAATAACGTGTTCAGCGCGAAGCCATCCGTGTTAAAATAGCGGATATCTCACACAACTCACGCGAAAGGTGTGTGTTTCAGGTCAATATCTCTCGATTTGTGAAACATTCTCAGCAGTTTGGGTGTGTGACACTAAAATACGGGAGAAATGGCATCGCGTATGGATTTCTTACGGAACACAATTTTTTCCTATTGGCATCTTTTGTTAATTAATTTTACCTGATACTGCTTCAGCATGAGGGTGACTCTCTCTCCACTCACTGTCATAAATTCCCTCAGTCGATGATGGCGGTGACAACGGTTGTCAGGGCGGGGAATGGCAAAATTCAAGTGATAATGCAAAACAAAACAGCATCCAATACAGTTAAAGGGAAACTAACGACAGTAGATTGTGGACTTCTGAAGCAGCAAAACAAGTGGGTATACTGAGGATATATGCAAATATTGATCCTTAGAAGCTATTATATGCAAACAGCCCTGGGGAAAACGTAAGCATACGGTGTATTCGTGCGTATGGCCCCGACTACACTGCTGAGAAGCATTTTAAAAGTATCATAACAGTAGTCCATATGACATGTGCTCCATGTAAATGTCTTGTGAAGTCATATGATAACTTTGTTTAAGGAACAGACCTAAATTTTAATCATTTTATACTAGAAACCTTACTCTTTGCTGTAGCTCTCAAATGTGTTTTTGTGCGATTGAAATATGCACATATTAAAATTTGGTGCATCGTGATACAAGACACACAAGAACCATGGATGTTGGGCATAATTGACATGCAACCTGGCATGACACATCATGACATGCCATATTTGAATTTTCAGAACATGCATGAGATTTGAGAGCTGCAGTGGAGGAGAAGATTATCAGTGCATAACTACTTAAATTTCAGTCTGTTCCTCATACAAAGCTATGTTTTTGAAGACTCATAATATAGTGCACAAATCATATGGACCCTATCACTCACTTTTGCATCAATTCAAACTTTGCATCTAATTCTATTGAACAACATTTCTGAGCAACCTCTGAGACAAGGGTTCTAGTTCCATGGAAAACAGGAAGTAATCATGTTCACATAAACAACAGTGTGCACGATTCTGAGGTTGCATTTTCGCTTTACAATTACATATTTACTCCACTGACGGTTATGTTTAGGGTTGAGGTTTGGGGCTAGAATTAATAAAATATGCATTCCTGTTGACTGTATTACATCATTTATATTTATATTTGTATAAAAATATAACTCACTTTTGGTGCCGCCCTGTGGACATTTCACTCGGAAACTGGAGCTCACACGTGCCCATACATTCAACAACACTTCCAGCTTCGGACACTGGGGCAGTGGTTTGAAATTCGGTAAGCACAGACCGATTTTAGCAGCAGAATTTCAGACATGCTGTTGCTGAATTCACTGTGCGGTCAGTCTGGACGATAGGAGACTTGATCCTCATTCTGATAGATTTGTTTTGCAAGGTACTATGCACCCCAAATACATTTCATTTAGTGAAATTACAACAAAATGCCATGACATGAATAAAGAATTAAAAAGGTCACAAATGTCCCCTGCAAGGCTATTTCTGTTACAAATGAATACAATTAACATATTTCTGTTCCAGCTAAATGCAATCTGTGTAAATGCATCTTTCGTTTCTTTAGATTAAAAGAGCAAATCAAAGCAGAATAAAGCGGCTTTGTGTGTCTACAGGTTCTCTATATCCTTTTGAGGACTTTTTTTTTTTTTTTTGTAGCCAGGCAGGTTCAGTGGGATTTCAGCAGGACCGGTTTATCCGGGGAAGAACTGGTGTTTGTGTGCTGCTGCGAGGAACTGCTCAAACCTGTTTTCCTCATCAGTGGGGAGGAGGAGGAGAGGAGTGCAGGGCGTGTGAAAAACTCCACTTTACGTCTCCTCTCCATTCGTCCTCATTCCATATCTTTTTCCTATCCAATGTGCCTCTCCGAGGGGCTCAGAAGGACCAGGAGACAGACAGCATTGCCTGATTGGCAGGTGGCGTGATTGACATCTCTAGGCTCGGGTGTTCGCTCTCCACAAGGTGGCACAGGGTAAGTGAGGCAAAAGCTTGAGAGTTAAGCTGGAGGCAAGTGGATTGAAGTTCATATTACCTGAACTGATTCTATTGATCAGGTTTACTGTGTGTGTCCAATCATGCTTTGATTTCCCTGTATGAGAGGATGGCTATCATCAGTCATCAATAGCATAAAGCATGATCTTTTGCCAATCTATTTCCAGATGAAACATAATCACTCATCATTCAAGCTTCTTCAGATGGGTGGGGTGACATATGATTTGTTTTTCTTTTTTTATTCAGTCATCTGCCTTTTTCTTTTCATGGTGTTGTATTTTATTCTACAACTGTTTGTTTAAGTGTATTGCTTCTTCTGTTGCTCTATTTCATATTAATGGGAATATTGAAAATATTCATTTCATAATCTGCAAAGCATTTTGGATAAATGAGAATGAGTGTTCAGACTAAAAAGAACTCACTTTCAATCAGTTTTGTATACTTCACAATCAGTATGTGCATAGACCCCACAGAGTATTAAATCAAGACTTTATCATGTAAAACACTGCTCATTATGAATTTAGAGTACAAACAAACATCAACTGCCAGCTGAAAAACCCACTAACAAAATCGTAGGCAGTAACTGCACAATGTCTGACCTAATCCACCAATCCGATGTTTTTCTGAAGCATGCTTTCTCGTGTAAATTCATATTATTATTCTGCCCCAGGTCTGCTCAAAGACAGCTATCTATCTTTCCAACAGTCTAATTGGCTGATTTTTCATGTGTTGCATCAATTTAAGTGTGGTATGTCCATTATGTCTCTGATTGAATCACTGATGCACTAGAATACTATGTCTGACCTTTGACCCCAAATGTAAAGGTCACTAAAAGTCAGTTACGAACTTACTTGCACCTGTTTGTATGGTAAATCAAGTAAATTTGATCAGTAAAATAAATCTAAAGAGTTTCAAATCTCATGCAGCCCTAAGTGTGTGTGTGTGTGTGTGTGTGTGTGTGTGTGTGTGGGCAGGTTTAAGTGGTTTACGAGGACTTTTTTTAGGTTACAAACTGGTAATTACAAGGGTATTATGCTAAAAATGTGGTTTATGAGGACATTTCTAGTGTCCCTATAATTCAAATCACTTAAAAAACATACTAAACAATGTTATTCTGAAAATGTAAAAATGCAGAAAGTGTTTTGTGTGGATTAGGTTTAGGGGTAGTGTTAGCGTTAGGGGATAGAATCTATAGTTCGTACAGTACAAAAATCATTATGTCTATGGAGAGTCCTCATAACGATAGCTGCACCAACATGTGTGTGTGTGTGTGTGTGTGTGTGTGTGTGTGTGTGCGTACAGTAAATGTGTGTGAAAAGTTAAGTTTGCAGTTCTTTGAGACAGGTTCCCTCTTGCTCCCGCTGCTGTAACGTTCAGGACTGTTAGCTAACATATCCCGACATGCAGAGAGAGAGGAGCAGGCGAAAATCACACAGATAAAAATGCAAAACTATTGCATGGGGGGGATAACCACACCCTCTCAGGTGCCCTTAGTAGCAAGCTGTATCTCACTTAGAATTCATATAGACAGGATTGAACTCTAATGCCTGAAAAGTTAATTATTAAGAATTCATATGTTTCAGAATTGCATCAAAATTACATAAACGTTCTTCTCTGAATGTGTATCTGTGTGCCATCAACTTTAAGATATACTGTATACTGCCATGCAAAGGAAAAAAGTAGCTACATATTTAGTAAACAATTATTTATGACTTAGACTATGATCTGTCCTGTGCCAACCATGCTTAGATTCTGAAAAAACTTGCTGTAATATCCAAACTAAAACCAAATAACTTAGAGGACATTTTTCTCCATTTCAGTGTTGGTGTTGTTACTGTGTTTGCAGTTCTAGGACAGTATAGTTATGTAGTGCTATGAGGAAATGTTTGTATCTTGAAAAATTTAATTGGCACATGAAACCGGTCAGTTTCACTTAGATTGAAAAAGATTGACAAGTCTCTGTACTGACTGTTGTGTGATATTGGACAGTTGCCATGAATTATAGCCAGGTTTCATGGCATAACATCTGGTAAAACTGGATCACTGTGATCAGGTCATTATTTCAGCACTCGAGAGTATTAGTTTGGGTTTCAGCAGTCTGGTGAAAATTTGAAAGAGTTTCAGGTCTTTACAATCACTTATGAGGCAAAGGTGTGGATGTTTGCAGATAACACAGGTCACGGAAGATAAGGTGTAATGCCATGTTAAGAAATTGAAGCCCCTTGCGAGATTGTCTGTCCTGCTTGCTGCCACTGAAAGCAAAAACATGGGTCATTAATAAGCTTCCTTACCCTATTTGTTTGTTTGTTTTAAGTACTTGCACACAGACATGCTGTGAAATTTCTGTCTCTCCACATTTCTCACTCTTTCACACTCTTATACACATGCATACTCAAATAAATTAGGCCTGAGGTGCTCACTCTGTAGAACCAGTTTGGCAAGGCTAGGTTTTTATATTGTTGTTATATATGAGCTCAGAATTTCAAGCTCATATTTTTGCAGGTTAAGCATATAAGCAACAACACAGTGTGAACTCCCTAATCATGCTTTGATTGATTTAATCTACATCCACATCTTCCTTTGTTTTTCCTTTCAAACCCTCTCTTTCTACTTGCTTTAGGTAGGTGAATCAAGTGGCAGGTGTTCAGGAGCACCAGTATGGCTGTGGAGAGCTTCTCAGAGCTTATGCAGAAACTGCAGGAGGTACATGAGCATGAACTAGAAGGTAACACAGCATGTGAGATGCATGCTTATACTATTTGTGTGACCTAATCATTCATTATTTGTCCTGAATGTGTTGGCTGTGACTCCACCAAGGCACATGTGACTCTATCTGTAGTTCTAGACCTTTCTGTCAATAAGAAGAATACAGTATAATGTGTGTGTGTGTGCGTGTGTGTGTGTGAATGCAATTAAAGGGATAGTTCACCCAAAAATGTTCTCATCATTTACTCACCCTCATGCCATCCCAGATGTGTATGACTTTCTTCCTTCTGCAGAACACAAACAAAAATTTTAAGAAGAATATTTCAACACTGTAGGTCCATACAATGCAAGTGAAAGGGTGCCAAAATTTTGACGCTCCAAAAAGGACATAAAGGCAGCATAAAAGTAATCCATACGACTACAGTGTTTTAATCAATATCTTTGAAGCGATATGATAGTTGTGGGTGATAAACAGGTCAATATTTAAGTCCTTTTTGCTAGATATTCTTCTGCCTGCCCAGTAGAGGGCGATATGTATGAAGAATGTGAGTCGCCAAAAACACAAGAAGAATGTGAATGTGAATGTTAAAGTGGAGAATGAGTAATCAGGGAGGAGAATTTATAGTAAAATGGACTTAAATATTCATCTGTTTCTCACCCACACCTATCATTTCACTTCTGAAGACACTAATTTAATCACTGGAGTCTTATTGATTACTTTTATGCTGACTTATGTAACTTTTGGGGCGTCAAAATTTTGACACCCATTCACTTGCATTGTATGGACCTACAGAGCTGAAATATTCTTCTAAAAATCTTCATTTGTTTTCTGCAGAAGAAAGAAAGTCATACACATCTGGGATGACATGAGGGTGAGTAAATGATGAGAGAATTTCCATTTTTTGGGTGAACCTTTAAGTTCTGTTATACTAGTATTACACATCAAGAGACAATTGTGTGTCTCTGTTTAGAGTAGCATACAGTACATCCAGAAAGTATTCACAGCGCTTCACTTTTACCACATTTTGTTATGTTACAGTCTTATTCCAAAATGGATTAAATTCATTATTTTCCTCAATTCTACAAACAATACCCCATAATGACAACGTGAAAGAAGTTTGTTTGAAATCTTTGCAAATTTATTAAAAATAAAAAACGAGAAAAAAATAAAAATAAAATAAATAAATAAATAAATAAATCACATGTACATAAGTATTCACAGCCTTTGCTCAATACTTTGTTGAAGCACCTTTGGCACCAATTACAGCCTCAAGTCTTTTTGAGTATGATGCTACAAGCTTGGCACACCTATTTTTGGGCAGTTTCTCCCATTCTTCTTTGCAGGACCTCTCAAGCTCCATCAGTTTGGATGGGGAGCGTCGGTGCACAGCCATTTTCAGATCTCTCCAGAGATGTTCAATCGGGTTCAAGTCTGGGCTCTGGCTGGGCCGCTCAAGGACATTCATAGAGTTGTCCCGGAGCCACTCCTTTGTTATCTTGGCTGCGTGCTTAGGGTCGTTGTCCTGTTGGAAGATGAACCTTCGCCCCAGTCTGAGGTCCAGAGTGCTCTGGAGCAGGTTTTCATCAAGGATGTCTCTGTATATTGCTGCATTCATCTTTCCCTCTATCCTGACTACTCTCCCAGTTCCTGCCGCTGAAAAACATCCCCACAGCATGATGCTGCTACAACCATGCTTCAACGTAGGGATGGTCTTGGCCAGGTGATGAGCGGTGCCTGGTTTCCTCCAGACATGACGCTTGCCATTCAGGCCAAAGTGTTCAATCTTTGTTTCTCATGGTCTGAGAGTCCTTCAGGTGTCTTTTGGCAAACTCCAGGCGGGCTGTCATGTGCCTTTTACTGAGGAGTGGCTTCCGTCTGGCCACTCTACCATACAGGCCTGATTGGTGGAGTGCTGCAGAGATGGTTGTTCTTCTGGAAGATTCTCCTCTCTCCACAGAGAAATGCTGGAGCTCTTTCAGAGTGACCATCGGGTTCTTGGTCACCTCCCTGACTAAGGCCCTTCTTCCCCGAGTCACTCAGTTTGGCCAGGCAGCCAGCTCTAGGAAGAGTCCTGGTGGTTGCAAACTTCTTCCATTTACGGATGATGGAGGCCACTGTGCTCATTGGGACCTTCAATGCTGCAGAAATTTTTCCGTACCCTTCCACAGATCTGTGCCTCAATACAATCCTGTCTCGGAGGTCTACAGACAATTCCTTGGACTTCATGGCTTGGTTTGTGCTCTGACATGCACTGTTAACTGTGGGACCTTATATAGACAGGTGTGTGCCTTTCCAAATCATGTCCAATCAACTGAATTTACCACAGGTGGACTCCAATCAAGTTGTAGAAACATCTCAAGGATGATCAGTGGAAACAGGATGCACCTGAGCTCAATTTTGAGTGTCATGGCAAAGGCTGTGAATACTTATGTACATGTGATTTTTTAATAAATTTGCAAAGATTTCAAACAAACTACTTTCACGTTGTCATTATGGGGTATTGTTTGAAGAATTTTGAGGAAAATAATGAATTTAATCCATTTTGGAATAAGGCTGTAAAATAACAAAATGTGGAAAAAGTGAAGCGCCGTGAATACTTTCCAGATGCACTGTATCTAAGGCCTTGTTGTCTTAAAGGAATTTCCAGGATAAAATATAAGTTAAGCTGCATGGATAGCACCAGTGACAGTTTTTTAAAAACAAACAAACCCCATGTTTACAGTACTGACCTCACAATGGAAAAGGGGGTGTAAGGCATTGCTCTGAAAAAACATTAAAATATACAATTGTAACAGTTCAAGAATGGGCAAGGAGGAGGCGGGAACCAGCTGAACTGTAAACAAAGTTTAATGTCAAAACTCAAACTTAAAACAAACAAAAACACAGACACACATGCAACATAGAGACATTTCTCTATTTACATAGAGAAAAATCCATAGATATAACATCTGTAATACATAACCAAAAGTTCCTCCACCTAGAACAGCATAGTCCAGGAGTCGGCACTCTGCAACTTTTATGGCATGAAGTGTCATTTTAAAATTTCCTTGTCAATCAATTTGCCAAAACCCTAAATGTGTGCTTGTCTTTTTGCTATTTTCCCGAAATTATGTAGTTTTGAGAGTAACTGTAATTGTGGATTAAGAAGCGTGTATGCTGGGTTGAAAATCTCAAATATCAATTGTTGTTCTGAAAGCAAAATGCAACATTTAAGACAAGAAAATGTAGCATGTCGTTCTCTAAACTGCGCAGTGCGACTGACGCAAAGCAAATGTGTTAGCTTGCGTGACTCACGGAAATGAAGCCCTGTAGTTTGCACGTCTTGTCACATTTTAATAGTTTTTAGCTTGCCATTCAGTTCATAATTAATAAAATACATACTCCAGTCCTCTCTCTCACCGTTCCTCGCATGCAAGTGATTAATGCTACGTTCCATTCAACACGGAATGTCGGATTTTCTAACTTCCTACTGGGAAAAGTGCAATGGAATGGCACTTGAAGTCATAATTCCAACCGAGATTTCGCCGAGATGCAGATGCGTGACGTCATCCAGGAAGATATACAAAATAAGTGATAAACATTCACTTGTATAAAATAATATTGATAAATGAGTCAAAGTACCTACATTACATGATATTAAAGCGTGTTTAACAAACGTTAGCAGAGTAGCAGGTGTTCAAAACATGGTAAATTATACTCTCTTTTGCACAAATGCTAGCATTGGAAATTGTTTATGAATTGGGTTGCTAGCATAGGAGACATCTCTGGTGACAGTCAAACAAACTATGTTCTTAAACTAACGGGAGCGTTGCAGTTTTGTTTCCTTAACTGTCATCTTCCGACCATCTGGCAATGGAATGCCTTTATGGATGGAGATCGGAGATATCAAGTTGGAATATTTCACATCCGACTTGAATGGAACACAGCATAACCCTTCACATGAGCCATAGGCTGCCTACAAAAGCATGATTTAGATGGCTTTACAGCTTAAATAACACACATTTTTGAATGGAAAAATCTTGCCTCACAGACTTCCATTGCAAGTGCATTGCTGTCAATGTGATTTTTGGTTGTTTTTCCCACACTGAGGGACGAGTTCATATTACATTCTGTGGGAATCGACAGCATGTCACATATGCTGAAACCCCATATTTTAAGACATGGTTTTTGGATATGAGATGATTGTTCATCATCTGTGAATGCTTTTACCTTTGTGAATGACTGAGCTGTCTTCATCTCACTCAACAGGGTGGCAGGAGAAAGTACTGGAATTGACCAATAAAAAGAATATGTAAGTTTCAAGGTCATATTGATCTATCCATAGCAGCTAAAGTTGACAACTATTGGCTGGTCATGACATCAATACCATTAATGTTTTCGTATGTGTTCTGTTGCAGTGATACAAAGCGTATGGAAGAACTTTACAACAGGAACCAACAGCTGAGAGAACAACAACGGATGCTCACTGAGAACATCAAACAACTGGAGAACAGGTGTGTGTGTATGTAAATGTGAGCACAATCTCAAAATTAGTCTTTGGTACTGTTGCCCACACTGGATGTGTCTGTCAATCCCCAGGTTGCGAGCTGGCTTGTGCGACAGGTGTACAGTCACTCAGGATGTGGCTAAAAAAAGACAGCAAGAGTATGAAAATTCTCAGCTCCAGAGTTTACAGCATATCTCGCTACTGGGTGAGCTATACATAGACCAGTAATTAATTACATAAATACTGTATTTAAATACAGACCTACCATGGCCACAAAAAGTACAAAATAACAAAGAAAGTGTCATCTGCAAATAAAACACGTTAGATCTTTACTCAGAACTGTTTTTGCTATTACTGTACTTTTAACCAAATCGTTAAAAACCACAGGTGTAGTTCATAACATAAACTCTGGGCATGATCCACTAATGTTTGACATCCAGAAAGTGTCCAAATACTTCATTCTGAACTGTGTCTTTGAATGGAACTTACAGTATATTTGGACTAGTTTTTGTGAAATGTTTTGCTTGAAAAGTGTGCCTGTGCTATCTCTCTTTAAAATCAATCCCACTTGATTTATGCCACTCTTGAAACGCCAACTAGGTCACAGAGGAATATGTGAATATTAATAATAAAATTATTATTATAATTATTATAAATTATATTTCCTGTTTGTGCACTGCTGTAGTGACTGAGATGAGTGCACTAAAGAAAGAAAATGACAGACTGAGAGAGGAGCTGAAGACTCTGAGGGAACGAACCAAGTGAGTGGCATATTCGCTCAACACTCAACACGGCAGTGCCACACTACCAAACACAATCTTGTTTGCACCAAATAGCAGTTTTGGTAAAGTAGCTATTCTCCAATGTGGCTTGTGTTCAGGCTAGATTTGACACACAATGTGTCAGTAGCTATTCTATGAAATATTTCATATTTTGCATATAATAGTCATGCAGATGAATGCATGTACCTTATTTCTTCAACTTTCAGTCGGCAGAATGGTCATTCAGAGGACTCAATCACTCCTGAAGTCAAGTTGTCACTGGATGCTGCAGTATCGACCTCAGGGCCGAAGTCCACCCAGCCACCACCAGGGGACGCCACCGTACCTGCTGCAACTGTCAAGAGTGAGACGGAAAACAGTCCAAATGACAGCCTGGGTGAGTTAGAATGGAGCAGAAATCACAGAATCTTACAACCGATACTACTTTATTCTGTTCATGCATGAGATATTTGTCATTTTATCATATATACAGTACCTGTCAATTTTTTTTTTTATTATTATTATTTGTTTTTATTTTTTTTTTGACACTTTACAATAATAATAAAGTAATGAAATCGATGGAACAACACCAGTGGAAGTATGGATATTATGGTGACAAAAAAAAAAAAAAGTTAAACAACTCCAAACAACCTTACATTTTAGCTTCTTCCCGCCTTCGACTAGATTACAACTCTTCACACTTTCTCTTTCTCACTCTTTTGACTGGTATTGCATGTACTAAGTCGAAGTCAGAAGTTTACACACACTTAGTCATTGAAGTCATTAAAACTAATTTTTTTTAAGCACTCCACAGATTTAATATTAGCAAACTATAGTTTTGGCAAGTCGTTTAGGACATCTACTTTGTGCATGACACAAGTAATTTTTTCAACAATTGTTTACAGACAGATTGTTTTACTTTTAATTGACTACATCACAATTCCAGTGGGTCAGAAGTATACATACACTAGGTTAACTGTGCCTTTAGGCAGCTTGGAAAATTCCAGAAAATGATGTCAAGCCTTTAGACAATTAGCCAGTTAGCTTCTGATAGGAGGTGTACTGAATTGGAGGTGTACCTGTGGATGTATTTTAAGGCCTACCTTCAAATTCAGTGCCTCTTTGCTTGCCATCATGGGAAAATCAAAATAAATCAGCCAAGACCTCAGAAAACAATTATGGACCTCCACAAGTCTGGTTCATCCTTGGGAACAATTTCCAAATGCCTGAAGGTACCACGTTCATCTGTACAAACAATAGTATGCAAGTATAAACACCATGGGACCACACAGCCATCATACCGCTCAGGAAGGAGACGCATTCTGTCTCCTAGAGATGTACATAGTTTGGTGCAAAAAGTGCAAATCAATCCCAGAACAACAGCAAAGAACCTTGTGAAGATGCTGGAGGAAACAAGTAGACAAGTATCTATATTCACTATAAAACGAGTCCTATATCGACATAACCTGAAGGGCTGCTCAGCAAGGAAGAAGCCATTGCTCCAAAACCACCATAAAAAAGCCAGACTACAGTTTGCAAGTGCACATGGGGACAAAGATCTTACTTTTTGGAGAAATGTCCTCTGGTCTGATGAAACAAAATGGCCATAATGACCATCGTTATGTTTGAAGGAAAAAGGGTGAGGCTAGCAAGCCAAAGAACACCACCCCAACTGTGAAGCATGGGGGTGGCAGCATCATGTTGTGGGGGTGCTTAGCTGCAGCAGGGACTGGTGCACTTCACAAAATAGATGGCATCATGAGGAAGGAGAATTATGTGGATATGTTGAAGCAACATCTCAAGCCATCAGCCAGGAAGTTAAAACCCAGTCGCAAATGGGTCTTCCAAATGGACAATGACCCCAAGCATACCTCCAAAGCTGTGGCAAAATGGCTTTAATACAACAAAGTCAAGGTATTGGAGTGGCCATCACAAATCCCTGACCTCAATCCGATAGAAAATTTGTGGGCAGAACTGATAAAGCGTGTGCGAGCAAGGAGGCCTACAAACCTGACTCAGTTACACCAGTTCTGTCTGGAGGAATGGGCCAAAATTCCAGCAGCTTATTGTGAGAAGCTTGTGGAAGGCTACCCAAAATATTTGACTCAAATTAAAAATGTAAAGGCAATGCTACCAAATACAAACAAAGTGTATGTAAACTTTTTACCCACTAGGAATGTGATGAAAGAAATAAAAGCTGAAATAAATAATTCTTTCTAGTATTATTCTGACATTTGACATTCTTAAAATAAAGTAGCAATTCTAACTGACCTAAGACAGGCAACGTTTTCTATGATTAAATGTCAGGACTTGTGAAAAACTGAGTTTAAATGTATTTGGCTAAGGGGTATGTAAACTTCTGTCTTCAAACGTATATATCCATAAGCAGGGCCAGTGATAAGGAGGGACAACTGGACCTTCTGTCCCAGCCCGGACTGGAGGGGGGACCTACAGAAAGGCTATTCCATATTGTAGAGTGCATCTAAATGTGTTCAGTGGGAGATGCCATGCATTGTCCGGAGGGGGGCCCGCTGAATACTTTTTGTACTGGGCCCAAGAATTTCTAATTGCAGCCCTGTCCATAAGCTTGTTTACATCTTGACTAATGAAAACATCTGTTATGTCCTTTTTTTCTTTACAGAGAAAGCCTCTGAGCACAAACTTATAAAAGGCTGGGGCAGAGCAATTTCATTTGTAAGTAATACTTTGTTCTTTTAAGTGTTCATTTTGTTCTTTGCTCTTATAAATTGGCTGTTGAAAAAAAACAACTTCTATTTATTTGTATCTCATTGATTGCTGAATTATGTGTCTTTGTCTCTCAGGAGTCTAATAAGCCCAAATTGTCCATCTCAAGTCCAGGGAGATGGGGCACAGAGCATGGAGCAGAAAGGAGGTGAGACGGGCACTAGTAGATGCATTGACACTGGGAACAGACAAAAGACTGTCTCACATCCTAATCCTTCTACTCATGTGTCCACAGAGCTGCCAGTGTAGACTCGGTGGAGCAAGGGCATTCCCCTTTGTCTTCTCTCCCCTCTCCTTTTAATCTACTGAAGAGCAATCCTATTTTTTCGTCTACCATCTCTGAGGAATGTAGCAACCGCCAACAAATCCACGCCCCTGTTCCCTTCCGGCCACTTCCAATTAAGACTGGTCACCTACCCTGGCCACTCTCAGAATCCACTGATTGGGTAACAGTGTCAGCGCCCAGCTCTGGCGTTAGTACTGGGATGGTAGTCCACCCAAGCCAGACCCAAATTCCAAGCACAAATATTCTGCGATTCCCTAAACTGGTCTCACAAATCAATGGCCTCCAATCTCGTACACATGGCCCCAGCCCCATTAGTCTGCGGGCCTGGTCAGAGCAGCCTCCACGCAGAAGTAGAGAAAAGAGATTGGCAGATGTGGAAGATGTTACAAAGCCGCACCAGTGGAGGGCCTCCACAACGCAGCCAGAGAGGATTTTTGGAGAGAACCTGAGAGAGGACGAAGAGGAGGTACCATTGGACCTGTCAGAGTCAGGATGCTCAAAAAGCAAAGAGAAAGAAAAAACACCATCACAGAGCGATGCATCTTCATCTTCCTCACTACCAGCTCCATTTTCATCGTTGTCTCAGTGCCCGTCCAATCCTCAGAGTGACCTGCAGACAGGAGACAATAATACACAGGTACACAGGATTTCAAATTCACAAATTAGCACCAGAGTTCTTTTCGAGACATACAGCATCATGAAAATACAAAACAGCACTGGCTGCGTCTGAATATGTATACATCCCTACTATATGGTATGCCAATAACAGTATGCCAATTGAGTAGTATTCATAAAAGAGTAGGTAAAAAATATCCGGATGACCTACTATATCCGGCAAGATTCTGAAGTGGGCATCCTCTGGAAACTGTACAATCCCATAATGCAGCCAAATCTGAGGAGACATCATATTCAAAACACTGAATTAAAAAAAAAAAAAAAAAAACTCTGGAGAATAGCGAAATGGGCGGCTCTTTTCAATTGTAAGTTCTATATATATACTAAGAAAGTTGTTTGAGTGGTTAAACAAAACCGTATTAAATTATTTTCAAAAATGTTTGTTACTATACGCTAAATTCGTTTCACAGGACAATTCCAGCATTCCCGGACAAACTACATATGGGAATATATTCATACTACTCAAGTGCATGCCAAAAAAACATACTTTGTTTTTCCCATCCGATAAGTGCATTCTTTATCAAATGCATTATGTACTCTGACAGTAAGCGATTTTGGATGCAGCCACTTTGTTTGTATTTATGGATGTTTTTTCACATCAACATCAAGACTTGAGTTTAAAATTTATATGAATGTATAAGGGAAAGTGTATACTTTAGGTGCTATAACTGGTCACCATTTCTTTTTCACTATTTTAGAGAAATATTCTGACTTTAGTACAAGTTAAGCTTAATTGACAGCAGTTGTGGCATAATGTTGCTTGCATTTAAATTAATGCACTTACATTCATTCTTCTGTTAAAAATTTGTAATATTTAAGCTGTAAAGTTGCGGTGTAATCAGGACTTGAGTCGAGTCTCGAGCTCCGAGCCCTCCAGTATACAGACAGCATGCCAAATACGTTTACCTCCTCTATACAAGATTGCATAAACATTCAAACTACTGAAATGCTGTCAACTGAGCTTAACTTGTATTGAGCCTGGGATATTCCTTTAATCAGTTTTTTGCCTCTGTGTGATAAAGCACAAATATTCTATATAGTCTTTCAAGCAATATGAGGTCTATGTATTAATATGAAGTAAAAACTGCATCCATAATAATTATTAAAAATAATTAAAATAAATAAATAAAAATAAAACATCAAAATGCTATTTAAAATAATTTTAAATGGAGTACAGCATATCACAATGCTGAGACGTCAACTTAACCTTAGTATTTCATGTCAACCATGTATGCGTACGTGTGTATTTACTAGTATGCAAATAATATTGTCTATGATCTTTGGTTTAACTTACACAGGAGGAAGAAGCACAGGAAAAATGTGAGGAGCAAGAAAAGGTAAAAGAAGATGAGACTTCTCCAGCACTTGAAATGCCTGTCAACTCAGAAAATATGAAAATTCCTTCACTGACCATTTCCCTCCAACCAGGTAAAACTTCACACTTATAGGTCTGTTTAAATTTAATTGGGCTATACTACGCTGTTCTTTTAGGATACATATGCATGTCTGTTTTTCCTTCCAGTTGTGGTTATGGAGTCACTTAAACCTAGAGGACAGGTAAAACATCCCTTATGGGGGGATTTTCCCTTTGTGATGGAAATTTAGTACCAAAAGTTAATACTGATATGATTTTAGACATACAGTATCAGTATTAAACTTATGTTTTCATTAAATGACATACAGCTTTTATTAAGATTTCCTGATGTTCTGAGATCAGTTTTAACTTCCGCTTTGCTGTGGTTTACAAATGCTAGACAGTGAAGGTCACTGATCCAGGGACAAGATCAGTGGAGCCTGAGGAGAAGGAGAATAACAACCATGAAACAAGCAGAAAAAGAGCAGGGCAGGATACTGATTGTGAGGGATCATCATTTATTCATACATTATCTTTTTGAATGCATTTGTGTTTTATTTTATACATTTAGTATCATCTGAAATGTACTTTTTTGACTTGTTGTCCTGTCTTAGCACTTTCTCAGCGCTCACTAAAAGAGAAGAAAATAAGGTTAAGCAGATGAACTCAAGGAAACAACCATGCAGAGCCAGATCAAGCATGAAGGTCTCTATTTGTCAGTGTTCTCTTTTTACTTTTTGCTATTTTGGTTGTTAAATTCCTTTATCATAAACACTTTCCATTTTGTATTTATTTATTTTTTTTTCTAAATGTTTCTTTCTATTAGTTTTTACAGGCAATGGATGCAACCAGTATCATGCTGTTACTGTGGTTATTCGGCCGGCCATTTTGTCTTCATCTTCCATCACTAGCCTCTAAATCTCTGGTGTTCGCTTGAGTTAACTGAAACACTTAACCATATCGGCACCTCTGTCAACATAAATGTCATTTAACAAACAGAATGCATACTGCAGTACACCAGAATTAAATTGGATCTAATATTAGTGTGTGCAAGTAAGTTAGTTTCCATTTTTTTTTTTTTTTTTCATACTTGAGAAGAACTTTGGATTACATAGAAGTCTCCATATCTTTAGCTCTGAAATACAAGAAATTTGATCCTTAATTGGGTGGATTTTACACCAATCTTTGTCTATACCAAAACAGGAACCAAATAACTGTTCTTGTCCTTACTGACAAGGGACATCACTGAACAATTAACCAGATAGTCATTCATTTTCACCATTTCACATTCTTCTTCCTTTTTTGTTCATGAAACATTAATAATATAAATACACTTGTGATATTTGACTCTTTTTGTCTTTGTTAATGCTCAGTCCACTGGTTTTGACCATTTTCGTGTCTGTGCTCAGTTTGCGTTCATTCTCTCTTCTGTGTAAGAGCTGTCAAAAGTACAGCTGTCAAAGGTCTATTTTTGTCACTGTCTACGCACTACCGCCTGCTTCTTGTAGATGTGACATGTGAAATGAAAAAACCCTCTGCTTCCCTTTTTTTTTTCTTCTTTCTTTTTTTTTTTTTTTTTAGATGGCAAGCACATATTTTGTAATAGTGAATTTTCCACTTGCAGCAGATGGTTTAAGAGTGTAATAGAAGAAGGGTGAAACTTTGGGGGAAAAACAAGATTCAGTGGCAAGAATAGTATGTGAACCCTTTGCAATTACCTGCATTTACAGTATGTATAAATGTGTCTTGAAATCTGGTTTGATCTTCCTCTAAATTACAATAACGAACAAACACAATCTGTTTTAACTAATAACAAACAAATGTATTGCATTTTTCTTGTACATACTGAATACATCATTTAAATATTCACAGTGTAGGTTGGAAAAAGTATGTGAACCCCTAGGCTAATGACGTCAACAAAAGCTAATTTGAGTCTGGAGTTGGCAAACCTGGCATCCAATTAATGAAACGAGATTGGAGGTGTGGGTTAGAGCTACTTTGACTTATAAAAAGCAGTCAAGCATTTTGAATTTTATTCACAAGAAGCATCTGCTGACAATTATTCAAAAAAAGCATCTGCTGACGTCGACCATGCCTCGCAAAAAAGAGATCTCAGAAGACCTACGATGAAGAGCTGTTGCTTTGCATAAAGCTGGAAAGGGTCAAAAGTTATCTTGAAAAGCTTAGATATTCATTTGTCCACAGTTAGACAAACTGTCTATAAATGGAGACAATTTAGTGCTGTGGCTTCTCTCCCTAGAAGTGGCCGTCCAGCAAAGATAACTCAAAGGGCACACCGCAGAATGCTCAGAGAGATACAAAAGAACCTTAGAGTGACAGCTAAAGACTTGAAGGAATCATTGGAACTGGTTAACATCTCTGTTCATGAGTCTACTATACGGAAAACATTACACAAGCATGGTGTCTATGGCAGGACACCACGTAGGAAGCTGCTGCTTTCCAACAAAAACATTGCTGCACTCCACAACGCTACTGGGAAAATATTTTGTGGACTGATGAATCTAAGGTTGAGTTGTTTGGGAAGAACACGTAGCACTATGTATGGCTTAAAAACAGCACTGCATACTGTACCAACATGAAAACATCATCCCGACGGTGAAGTACAATAGAGGGAGCATCATGATTTGGGGCTACTTTGCTGCTTTGGGGCCTGGACAGCTTGCCATCATTGAAGGAAAAATTCCTTTTCCAAGTTTATCAAGATATCCTACAGGATAATGTCAGGGTGGCTGTGCGCTAGCTGAAGCTGAGTAGAAGTTGGGTGATGCAGCAGGACAATGACCCTAAATATCCAAGTAACTCCACTACAGAATGGCTTCAAAAATTTAAATCCACCTTTTGGTGTGACCCAGTCAGAACCTTAACTCATTAGAGATGCTGTGGAATGACTTCAAGAGAGCCGTTCACAGCAGACATCCTAAGAATGGCTGAGCTGAAGCAGTTCAGTAAGGAAGAATGGTCCAAAATTCTTTCTGAACGTTGTGTAGGTATCATCTGCAGTTACTGGAAATACTTAGTTGAGGCTGTTGCTGCCAAAGGGTTCACTTAGTTTTTCCACAGTACTGTGAATGTTTAAAGGGGAAGTGTTCAATAAAGACATGAAATATTATAATTGATTGTGTGTTGTTAGCACATTTGTGTTTGTCTTTCCTTGTGACTTTGATGAAGATGAGATCACATTTAATGACCAATTCATGCAGGAAACCAGCTAATTCCAAAGGGTTCACATACTTTTTCTTGCCACTGTACTTAAAAATACTAGTTGGTTTTTAGTTCTACACCATTGCTTTGTGGTGATGTTTTTATGGCAAAATTGATGGAGAGATTGTATTGCCTATGACTAAATCGCTTAAATTTGTTGTTACAAAACTGACCAGCCAACTGACACATAATTTAGTGTATTTTGATGGTTTGCCAAGCTTTCCAAAGCACTTTTAAGACAAGATTTGAAATTGTGTTTGTTTTCGAAAATTTGGAACATTATTTTTACATAATAGCAGTACAAAATGGATATATTTTTTAAACCAATGTCCATTGAAATAAACATAAAAAAAACTACCTTACTTAAAGGCTGTATGATGATCATCCTCTGTGTGGTTAAGGAACAGGGTATGTGCAGAACCATGTGAACTCTCTTTAGGATGTGGGAAACAACTACAGTGCTTACAGGAAGAAGGCAAATCCTTTCACCTTGAAAAACAAATCTTAGTTTTTATCCTGGGTCATTGGAAGAATATTCTCGCTGTCACCAGACCACAACACGGAAACTTGATCATAGATTAGCCCCCAGATCAATGTATCAGTTCCTCTATTTTCCCATTTTCTAATATGAATGCTGTACATGTCCATGGTCCACAAACTTGCACATATGTGCAAATGTTACATATACCAAATTGGTAAATTTGATCTATGCACATAATAGCTTGGTTATTTATTATAACTCCAATACTAAGTGTTCAGTTTTCAGAAATATTTGCATGTTTAGACCTATTAGAATGAAGTTGTTGTTTTGCCTTTTGAGCTTCATCAGTTAATATGGATGTTAGACCTGTATTTAGAAGAGACTTACGGGGGACAACTAGATTTATATATTTGCCTGTCTTAATGTTTGTCTCTGTCTCTATCAAAATAATAGGGAGTATAATCCCAGCATCTGGATTAAAGGATCACCCTTTTTCTTTTAAGTCCTTATGTAACTAAGACCCACATAGACCAATCTGTGTTTATGTGCATCTCAATTTCCAATCCAAGACTATGAGCTGTGTCTCTGTCTGTGGTTATGTGCACAGACAACAAGATCTTTTATAACCTAATTCTAATTTGCTCTCAAACAAATATTGTCTAAATCTGCCCTTCTTATCTTCTATTTTCTTGTCTATTTTTTAATGATTTTATTTATTTTTTATTTTATTTATTTTAATAAATAGATATTTTGTAGAATTATAAAATTATATATATATATATAAATTGTTATTATTTTTAAGACCATCTGTGTATATATCTACGTGTAACAGAATTTTAATAATAACTGGATGAAGGTGGTAGGCTACATTACGAGACACTACGTTGACAGAAGAAACGTGACATTGCAAAAGTATTTTAAATAACTTTTTTTTGCTATCCTTACACACACACACACACACACACACACACACACACACACACACACACACACACAAACTCTGTTTCATGTATGAAAACTATTGCGTGAATTGGGGAGGTGCATATTGAAGCGAAATATTCATGACAGATTTCCTCTGACTGGCGTTACATTTTGGCTGTCTCAAGACTTAGTGAACTTTTTTGGGCGTCAAAACCGCAGCATCTTGAGCGTTTGGGGGCTGTTCACACCAAACACGTTTGTGCTACCATCCGCATTGTTTTTCTATGCAAACACGTGCTAGATAGACATTCAAATGGTTAGGCAGTTAACCCGTTTTGAGACACAGCCTTTAACTTCCTCTTGGACAGTAGAACAGCTCAACACTCGCATCACTGTGATGGAGGAGCCGGTGTAAAGCAACTAGAACATTTTCTCCATCTCGGTCAGTTATCGAGATTTTGTGAATACGGAAATATATTTTTCGATTGGATTGCAATTTAACTGGTGAGTTCGCTTAAACTATTTATTCTTCTTGTTTTTTACGTAAAAATATTGCCTGCTGACTTTTAGGCTACCCATTTCATTTAACATGATGAATTGAAAATGTCAACTGAAGCGAAGGTTTTCCTTTGGTCGTTTAAACGTTTTTCTGTAACAGATTAAAAATGGCCTTTGTTGACTGTCACGCTTCTCTTTGTAGTTTGAATTATTTCGAATACTTTCCCTGTATGACTCATTTGGTAAGAGCTGTTAAATTAATGGAATATTCCTGGTTCAATACAGGTTTAGCTCAATCAGCAGCATTTGTGGCATATTATTGATTACCACAAAAAATACTTTTGACTCATCCCTACTTTTCTTAAAATAAATAAATAAATAGATTAGGCACTTACAATGGAAGTGAATGGGGCCAATTTTTCGAGGGTTTAAACGCAGAAATCCGAAGCTTTTAATTTTATAAAAGCACTAACATCAATTCTTCTGTTCAAATGTTTTATTATTTTAGCTGTAAAGTTGTTTAAATCGTCGTTTTACAGTCGTTTTAGGGTTTACAGCATTACATCGTCATGGCAACAAAGTTGTAAACTTGTATAGCTTTACATCGAAAAGTTTCGTAAGGTATTTCACCACACTAAATTCATTTTGGTGTATTGTTTGCATCTTGTGGCTATACTTTTGAAACAATTTTTTGAAAATATTTTAATGTTTACGAATTGGCTCCATTCACTTCCATTGTAAGAGTCTCACTATAACCCAGATTTGTACTTTTTTAAAGAAAAGGAGGGGCAAGTGGAAAGTAATTTTTGTAGTAATCAAAATTATGCTATAAATGCTGTCAATTGAGCTTAACTTGTACTGAGCCCGGAATATTCCTTTAATATTTTATCGAGAGACGTGTTATTCTCTTTCTTCACTTTTCTTCACAGTTCACTTGGATTAATTTCTGTCATGACGCAGTAACTCTGTCAAATCCCGTAAATCTTTCATTTAGAGTTGTCACCTGTGTTTGAGGAACCCACATGTATCTTTGAAATAAAATCTTTAGGTTTAGTTACACCTTATTGTACTTCCATAGCACACTAGAGTTTTACAGAACATAACAATACCAGAGGTCACATTTTAATATTTTTCTTCCTCCTCACAAGGTCCCCTCTCCTTATGTAAATTAAACTTTATGGATGCAAAACCCTCTTTACAGTTATATTTCAAATTTTTATTTTGGCTGTAGTTTTTGCCTAATTGAGCCTGTGTCATGTTCTCACGGTTTAGACATACAGTATATTCAAAAAACAGAGAGGTCAGAGAGTTCTGACTAAGTGGAACTGACACATATTTGCATCTTTGTGGTGAGTCCCATCCTGTTCCTCTGGTAAAAAAAAAGAAAAAAAAAAGGTGGAGGTGGTTCCTCTGAGTTCTGGGGCTTTGTGGGACAAAACAATTTGTGGATGGGATAGGCGACACTGTCGAAAGGCAAATGTGAAAAATCTCCTCCGGGTAAGATCAGTTATCATCAGAGCCTGAGTCGGAAGAAGGAAATGCACTGGAGATCACAGCCGGCATCAAGCAGGTTGAGTGGAAAGGAGACTATATAGAAGGCTAGATAAAGGCTTGAAAATGACCCTGACCTCAAAAAAAAGTCAATTGGTGAGCCTAAAGATGTTTCTAAAATGCATCCGAAATCAACAGCAACACAAAGGTAACACAAGAAGCTCACAACATGGACAATTTAAATGAAAGAGAAAGCAGAACATGGGAGATCAGGCCGAGGGAAATTAGTTCTTCTTTATGCGTTACATAAACATTTCTCAATACAAATTGCTTCTACTGAATGAGACAGTTTTACTTAAAGAGAAGAGCAGGAGTTCTTGAATTACAAGTCAATGTTGAATATGTTGATTAGACACTCCATTAACATTGGCACTATTTTCCTATTTCTATCCTGGTTATCTTCAGTACAAACAGACTGCTCATGTATATATAAAAAAAATTTTTTGGTTGTGGTTTTGTGGGGACATTTATGTGCTGATTAATGGCACATGAGTTAATCATCAAACACCAAAGGAAGCATACACTCCCCATCCCCCCCCCCCCGCCCCGGCGGAATCTATGCCCCTGGCTGTTAGACATAGATTTGACTCTAAAGCAAGTTGAAAGACCTTTATTTACTTCTTAAAGTTGTTGATTTCTGCAGAGAGGCCAAAAAGCTCAGAAATACATTGTTTCCATCCTCTCTGTTTCTCATTCAAAAATAATATAAATAATTGGTTTAACTTAATTCAGTTGTGGACATTGGTTCCACACAATCAAAATGAGTTTCCTTATTATGAAAATAAAATGTAGGCTCTACTCAAATAGTATGGAGCTTTTATTATTCACATAGTCCCAACACAATTGTATTAAATAAACATAGATGGACTGTACACAATGAAATTAAGTTGCAATGAAATGCTAAAGAATTGTGTTGCATTGACATATTTTAAATAAGTTAATTGAGCAAGCGGTAAAAATCACATTCGCCATCCGTTAGAAGTCTGAATCTATTTGAACATTTCATAGCAATGTAATCATCACTTTTTGATGACTAAATTTCAATTGGACTTTACGCATTATATTATTATTATTATTATATAATATATATTATTATATATTATTATACAGTATATAGTGAAATTTCAGCTTCTTCATGTCCTGTTACTCAAAAAAGTGTTAGGATGTTGGTTAGCTGATTTGAATCAGCTTTGAACATTAGGCTTTAACCAACCACAGTTTCCACTGAGCAGCTTCCGTGTGTGCATATATGAGCAAGTTAATGTCAAAACCACAGGCGGGTGAGAAACTAAACTGCAGCCTACTAACGTGGAAGTCAAAGCAGCGAACTGGTTATTTCTACTTTCACTACTGTAATCGGTGAAGTCCATTTGAGTCTGGCTCATTAGATTTAACCATTTTGGATCCTGCGAAATTGTCTTCAGCCCTGAATGGAAATACTTATGTGAGGTATCATCTTACCAATTTTTGCTTTGATTATTAGGTTAAGCTTTCTTGTACTGTACAAAAACGCTGCACTTTTGATAACATTTTTGAATAAAGTTTACATAATATATATTCATTTTTGAATGCAGTTTATGGATCAGTTTGACGTTTATGTTAATTAATTTCTAGATTAAGAACTGCTTAAGCAGAAATTAACCAGGGCTCAGGGCAAAAATGCCACTGAAAATGACAAAAATAGCCCAGATATTTAAAATGTGGTGGCAAAAATGCCCGTGTAGTGAATTTGTCTTTTTATTTTTTTTTTTATGAAAAAAACAACTAAAACAATCTTGAAAATGCTTAGCATGACAAAAACACTCCAACAACTATAAAACTGCATAATCTTTATCATGACAAGAGTGTCATTGCTTCATTAATTAAAACTACTTGTGCATTTGATATGAATTAGATTATAATTAACTGAAGTATTTTACATAAATATACAGCAAACTGTAGGTTTTTATAAGGTTGGAAAATAAATATTTCTGATTCTGGTACTGTATACTGTGCTTACAGCAACAGTCATATCATTGTTAATGGGAACTCGGAGCAGCCCCTGTTTTGCATATTATATTCTATTTTGGAAGGGATGTACTGTTTCTAAATGTACAAGGATGATCTGCATTATCTGTTTAGTAATCAGTGTCCTCTGTGGTGAACTCTTCAGTCTTCACCATGGGTTGTGTGGGATCCAAGCCGGAGCAGGATCCGATTGGCAAGTCAATGGGCACCGATGACAGTCGCAACCTGACAACACATTACGTCAAAGACCCCACGACAGGGAGCAAAGCTGTAAGTAGAAGCTTTATCAGACTTTATACAGTACTTCTGCTTTCTAAGAGACTGAGTTGTGTACACCATATCGAAAACTGGACAACAGCGAAATGCATGACCAACTTAATACTGCTGGATTGTCAAGATATTTGCCATTTCGAATTCTGATTGCAAAAAAACTCTAACCCGATTTTTCTTAACCTGACCCAACAATAGAGCTGATCGGTCTTGCTGTCCATTTGTAGGCCAAACTGGAAGGCTAATTTTCCATGGGTTCCAATAGGTTTTCAGAATATCATTTTTTAATTTATGAATAATATAATGTCTGTGGTGAAAAATATTTTAAAAGACTTACATATTTTTCTGTACAAAATAAATTAGACACAAGTCAAACTTTAAACATAACTTTTAAGCCAATGTGTGCTTTAAAAACGGATGCTTCTAACAACTTGAATGAATTAATGAACATTTATATAGCACTTTTCTGACACTACACTCAAAGCACTTTACACAGTGAACAGGGGACTCTCCTCAACCACCATCAGTGTGCAGCATCCACCTGGATGATGTGACAGCAGCCATAGTGCAACAGTACGCTCACCACTCACCAACTATTGGTGGAGAGGAGAGTTATAGAGCAAATTGATGGATGGGGATTATTAGGAGGCCATGATTGAGAAGGGCCAATGGGGGGAATTTGGCCAGGTCACCTGGATTACACCCCTACTCTTTACGAGAAGTGCCCTGGGATTTTTAATGACCACAGAGTCAGGACCTCAGTTTTTAACGTCTCATCCAAAGGATTGTGCCTTTTTACAGTATAGTGTCCCCGTCACTATACTGGGGCATTAGGACCCACACAGATGGCAGGGTGAGCACCCGCTGCTGGCCTCCCTAATACCTCTTCCAGCAGCAAACTTAGTTTTCCACAGGAGGTCAGAGGTCTTCCATCCAGGTACTGACCAGGCTCAACCCTGGTTAGCTTCAGTGGGCAACCAGTCTTGAGCTACAGGGTGATATGGCTGCTGACAAACTTGCTACCTAAGGACTACAACAGTTGTCTGATTCATCATGCAAATTAACTCCTTGTGGTTGTAGTCCTTATTTAGCAACTTGATAACATATTAATTTTAAAATCACATTTGAGAATATGAACGTCTCTACAAACAGAACAGCTTTTTTTGTTCCAATAGTAAGTGATCTTTGGATATTTACATACAGTATTTACATAGAGTACTGTGTAAACATTTTAGGCACTTGTGAAAAACATTCAAAGTGAGGATTTCTTAAAATAAATATGACATAAATAGTTTTCATTAATCAATTAACATTATACAAAGTCCAGTAAACAGAAAAAGAGCTAAATCAATATTTGGTGTGAACACTTTTGCCTTCAAAACAGCACCAATTCTCCTACTTAAACCTGGACACAGTTTTTCTTGGTTGTTGGCAGATAGGATGTTCCAAGCTTCTTGGAGAATTTGCCACAGTTATTTTATTTATTTAGGCTGTCTTAATTACTTCTGTCTTTTCGTGTAATCCCAGACTGACCCGATGTTCAGTGGGGGGCTCTTTGAGGGCCATGCCATCTGTTGCAGGGCTCCCAGTTCTTCTATTCTATTCTATTCTGTTTGCAAAAGGAATGTTTGGGAGTATAAAATGTATATTTCCTACACTAAAGTAGCAATAACCATCTTAAGACAAATGTTTTTGTGAAGACTTCTGCACAGTACTGTACACACCATTTATCATGTGGTTCTGCATTTGGTTTATAGCTGCTTCTACTTTATTTACACATTGGTTGAGTTTAAAATGTCATTTTAAACTGATATCCTAAACTAAGTTTCCTGGCTGTAACAGATCTGTAACATTTTTCTGATCAAAACAGAGAAGTGAGATGTCTGGTGTCAGGTCATCCTTTAAATAAAGTGCTTGTCTTCAATTCTGCACCTCTTTCTTTTTTGACTTGCAGAACAGAACGAACTCCAACCCACCTAATTCTGCCAACGACAGTGAGTGAAGCTGCACATTTACAAAATCCTCTGCACTCTCTTTGATAGCACGTTCACTTTCAGAATGTTGGATTACTGTAAAATATGAAAGTTCTTAATTTAAAAACATGCACAACTACCAAATCGATTGACCATTATGAGAAAGAGGACGATTTATTTTTTATAACACATTCTAATGTGGTTTTGAACATGTAGGTCAAAATGCACGAATAGCGTCTCATGAGGTTTAGTAGAGTTGCTTATTGTAATCTCTGTTTGCCACATGCACTTTTTCAATTAACTTCAATGTGTTCTGCAGCTTAAGCAAAAATAACAGAAGTTCAAACCTTAAAAACGAAAGTATGTAATTTCCATACACAACTGCAATAATAATGACTGTTTTCAAACAGGCTTCCTGAGCACTCCTATCAGTCTACCATTGGCCCGACAATCAGATAGTCCTGTCCCAAATTCACGCTATTGGTTGGAGTCAATGTTGCTATGTCAGGCTGGTCGGGATTGCAAGCAAATAGAGCAATCTTTTGATAGTGCCACAAAGCAACAATGTTTACAATTTTCTGGGGAATCTACCTACGACTGCTGCCTGGTCTCATGAAATTTATGTGACCATGGCTAAATTATTGCAAACAAAAATTACATTGCACATTTGGCTGCAGTTTCCCAGTGAAATGTCCAGTGGGGGCAAGTGAAATGGTGTTGTAATCAAACAAGGTTTTTAAGGTAAATTTTAGATGGAGGTTGTAATGAGTAAAATATACTCATACCTAACGTAAAACTCTAACCTAAACCTAACCAAAAGTTATCTAAAATCAAATGAGAGGTAAAAGAAAACAGACATCCTTACCCTTAACCAACACCTAAACCTACCGATAGTGTGGTAAAAGCAAATGAGAGGTAAACAAAACAGACATCCTTACCCAGGGCCGGATGCAAGCGAAGCACTTGGCGTCATGGCGCTAACCATAACCCTAACGTGAGTGCGCCATCGTCAAAAGCACTGGTGCGCACGGAAGACAAACACTCGCAAACCACGAGATCATGGCACATAAAACTCAGTTTGCAAAATTTAGTTATTGTATTGTTGATTCTGTTAGACTAGGTTGTACGAATGGCTCACTTATAGTTGTCTCAGAAAATTTTACAAGGTTTGCTCAAAGTATTTTAACATACAAATATTTAACACATCACATTTAAAGACATCTACACTAAAGAAATACACACCACCCTGTTTTACAGCAGGAACTATATAGGTTTATCTAGGCTGGTATTGGTAGAGAGCATGTGTAGTGTTATTATTAACAGTAAATGTGTGACAAATTCATGCTCTGAATTTTTGTGAATGTGTGATCACAGCTCTCACACTAAACTTTCCATTTGAGAGCCTCTCTGTTGCCCTTAGGTTCAGATAACATTGCCATCGCTCTGTATG